>NC_046290.1:49769956-49862456 GCF_004115265.2 Rhinolophus ferrumequinum | reverse complement strand
AACAAAATGTACAGTGGGCATTATGAACTTAAAAGGCTTGAGAAATTGCTCCATAAAGTTTCGTAAATATTTGCTGAACGTCTGCTCCATGCCAGGCGCAGTGCTGGGTACTAGGAGTACCAGGATAAATAAGACAGTTCCCGCCCTTTGAAGAAATCAAGGTATAGTCTGGGCAAACCAGCATGTACAAAGGTTGTTTCAAAATGCTATCATACAGGCAGTGCCAGGATGCTATGGGACCCAACCCAGCCTGGGAGAGTCCTAGAAAGGTTTCTTATGGGAAGCGACAACTGACTTTGAGTGAAATACTTAGGGCCTTTTTGCTGAACTTCAAGTTCTGTAAGGCTTTCCAGTTTCACCATAGTCTTTACCTTTACTATTAAGGTTGGAATTTATTGGGTATATTTTCTAGAGGAGAAAATACTATTGATCATCAACCCATGATGGCTTTTGGGAGCAAGGGAGGAGGGACAAACTCTCTTAGTTAATTCCTTTCCATTTATTCTATACATTGGTATTGGTTTGGGTTAGATTAAGATCTTCAGGCTCAGCTTTTAAATGTCCTAAAATATATTCCATTGCTGGAAAGGCTGACTTAAGATCATTGATAAGGATCATTTATGGTTCTCAGGCCTTGGCCCTCCTCCCTGAACTAGCCCTGTCATCAAGGTAGGTGCTCAGTAACCTCCTCAAAGCTCTTAGTTACAGCGTGTAAGAATGGAGGGAAGAAGAGAAACCTCAGTGTCACTCTAGTCAGGTTTAGAAAGCCTCAGGTCTTCAATATCTTAAGTCTGCACTTGGTATGTTCCCCATAAGGTACGTTAAATTTATGGAGTCTCCAGCTGAAATTAAGCTTCCTTATTAAAAATAAAACAAAAATTTTAAGAAAAGGACCCTGTAGAGCTACTATGTATAGACATTCAATAGATACCAATATTTTGCATGTTTTGAAAGACAGGAAATGTATAAATGTTATTGGGGTTGTGAAAAGGCCTTGTCTGTTTGAAAGGAGAACCTACAACAGAGCACTGAAGGGACGGGATTGTGAGCTCCTAGAGAAAGAAACAGCCTCTAGGTCTCCAGGGAAAGTTGCAACAAGCAAAACACTTTTTTTTTTTCTGGACAGAAATATGATAGGCCTAACAAATCTGGAATTAGGGAGAGATTGCCTTTTACTGTATCCTGTGGACACGAGAGGAAACAATGGGTGTGGTACCAGGACCATTAGGTGGATTTATAACCAGTTAAATGACTATCCTGAAAGGTTGCTGATTGGGATGCATGTCATCTTGGAAGGAGTTTGTAGTATTCAGCCCTCGGTAGCTGCTTTGCGTCTCTCTGGAACAAGACAGAGACGAAAGAGTGCAAGAGAGAAAAAGAAAGAAAATAAGGAGGGAGTACAGGGAGTGAGGGCTAGTTAGTGGCAGGGCTCTGACCATAACCCAGTCCTGGTTAGCATTTATTTCAACTTGGAAAATGATTTAGAGAGCATGATCAGCAAACTTGCAGATAATGCCAATCAGGTTGAGAACTGGGATGCAACAATTCCTTGCCAACAATGAGATAATGGGCTAAATATAACAAGATGAAACATAACTGGGACAAATGGAAATTTCTACCATGGGTCCAAAAAAATCAATTGTGTAAGTTAAGATGAGAGAAAGCATGAATTAGCCACAGCACTTACAAAACAGATAAAAATCCCAAAAGATAAAAGGTTTGAATTGACTGTAAACTCATTGGCAATGGGACCAAATAATCTAACAGAATCTTAGGCTACCATGAGGAAGCTGATGGTTCTCTTTAACTCTGAACTACTCAGATCACATCTGGAAAATTCTGCCCAGTTCTGGACGTCATGTTTTTAAAAGGAGGTAGACAAACTGGAATGTGTCCAAAGGAATAACCAGGACAGTGAAAACCCTAGTGTGTTCCTCTGACTTCAAATGCTTGAAAGGGAATTAGATTCAGGATAGAGACAAATCTGGGACTGATATAAGGAAGAACTTTCTTACAAAACTGCTGGAAGTTACAATGGGCCACCTTGGATGGGAACGTTCAAGGTTCCCATCCCTGGAGATGTTTTAACATGGTCTGAGGGCTACCACGGTAGATTGAGGTAGAAGGAACCCTGTGTGTGTGTGAGTGTGTGTGTGTGTGTGTGTGTGTATGTGTGTGTGTGTTTGTGTTGTTGTGTACACAGGCTTTCTTTTATACATTCTTGGAGTAAGTGCTATGTGTCAAGCACTGGGGATGCCAAGACCTAATACCCTCCATAAATGAGACAGATCAAAATCCCAGCCCAACAAGACATGTGCAGTCCTAGATATGTGAAAAATAAGTGCCATAAAAGAGAGAAAGGGAGTTCCTAACTCTGCTGCTCAGCGAAAATAAATTCTGAACCAGGCAAAGCAGAGGAAAGAGTGGTGCTGTGGCATCTGGCTGAGGAAATTTCTGGCTATGTGGAGGTGGTGTACAGTCTGGTGGGAAATGAGACTGATGGGAGAGGTAGGCTGGGGCTGGATTGTCAAGGACCTTGGATGTTGTGATAAGAAGCTTGCTTTCTCTCTAGGAGAAGGAAGGGAGGGAACTGACAGAGACTGCTTAAAATAGACATTTTAGACAATGATTCTGCAGACAGAGCAGAGGGACTGGACTCAGGGGAAACTGGTGTCAAGGAGACTGGTTAGACATTTCCATCTCTGAGAGCCTTGAGTTCATGGATTGATATTAAATGTGAACTTTTTTGGCTAAAAAAACAAAATGCTCTTAAGGGGGGCTAGAAACAAGAGGGAAGCTCTATGTTTAGGTAGAAAGGCATTGTCTCCATCCATGAAAACAAGCAGAAGAGGTCTGGTTAAATCTGGCTGCATGATCCCAGGTCATGAAGACCTGGTCTAGGACAGGGGCAAGCATGACCAAGGATATTTTCCAAGAAGAGAAGCAGTACAGAGATGCTAAACACAGTCCGTCAGCGTTGGACAAATAAGTCTGCTTAAACTGAATGGAAATTCAAACAGAGAATTAGAGAGAAATTCAGAGAAGGCTTTCCAGCCTCTGATGCTCTCAAAGACAATAACACCTGAGGAAAAGAAAAGCTGCCTGTGACGTCAGAAGCTGGCCTGCTCACAGCTAGGCTTTGGTAGTCTCCTGTTGGACATAAACAGTGTTACAGAGTACCAGCACCAGACAGGGTCTCTCTGTGACCATGATGGATCTAGACAGAACAAAGCCGCCCTATAATCATATATGAAAACAATAACAAGAACATTGTCCAAACCACAAAAATGACCAAACTCATGAGAGTGACTGTTAATTATAGCCATAGCCTTGCTACACTCTTATCTTCTAGATAAGATGGGTTAAGATACCCAATCTAAGGTTTATCCCCCTTCCTGATAGCATCCAATGCAAGCCAAACCTCGTTACCTCAAGACCTCCCTCAAATTACTGAACACAAATCCAAATCCTGTAACACATCCTTTCTAACCCCTCTTACTGAGATTCCTCGGGGTTCACTGTGGTGTATGTTCTCTTTCATTGCAGTATGTGAACAAACCCTTTGTTCCTGGTGGCCTTTGATTGGAGGGCATTACATTGTATTTTATCCCTAGCTTTCTTCTGAGGAGTTGAAAGTGTCCTGGAGGTTTTCAGGTAGAGTGTCATAGGCCACTGGAAATGGTGGGCTAGTCCATGTTCTGTTTCACGCACAGGACCTGACAAAGGGCTGTCTACTTTGTCCACCTGATGCACTCCAAGAACCAGCTCAAGTAGCAGCAGCTTCTCTGAAAAATTCCTGGTATCTCTCCCTTGAAACCATCCATCTTCTAAGACCCTACTGTACATGGTACTAACCTCTTTTGGCAAATAGTGTTGTAAATATTTTTAAGCACTCCCCATGGATTATAAACTCATCGAGGGCAAGGACTCTGTCTTACTCATTTTTGTGTCCTCGTCTAACGTAGCAGCATAGAGAAAGTGTTCGATGAAAGTTCATTAAATGAACAAATGATCAAAGGAATGAATTATTAGATTTGGAAGAGACCTCCATAGTCATCTAGCCCAGGGCTCTCAAACTCAAATACGTAGTGTGTCTCAGTAGGTGATGAACACGGAGGGGCCTGTGGCCACCGGAATAATACTTGCCTTAGCCATCCCAGTGAGTTGTTGCCAGGAAGGAATTGTGGGTTCACTGTTGCCAGGATCTTCTGAATTTTAAAGAAAAGACAGATATGTCTCAATTTTTTAATGTTTTAAAACACCATGTGGGCCTAATACATCTGTGGACCAGATTTAGTTTCTGGGCTGCCAATTTGTGACTTCTGATCTTGCCCATCCCCTAACTTTATAGATAAGGACACTGTGGTCCAGAGAGATTAGGGACATGCCTGAGGTCACCCCGTCATTAGCGGTAGAACAGACTCAAATCCAGGTCTTAAGAATCACAGTCCAAATTAATATCTACTGATCATGTCTGGGAGTGGGCACTCAGAACTTACACTACTATTCAAGCCAACGTGCAGGTGTCTGAGGTGAGGAAAACATGAGTAAAAATCTTAGAAATGGGATCTAGATAGCTGATGGTTCCATATACCAGGTAATATTTCTAAGCAAGCCCTAATATTTGTTTCCCTTTCCCAATGCTCTGTCCATGTCTTCTTCTGACTAGAAAATGTAATAATGTATATTTTTTTATTTAAATTTTATTTCTATCAATATAGTACATGTAACTGTGTAACATCAACTTGTCCAGGGCTTATAATGACAACTAGCCGTCCCCAGCCCCACACCGCACGTCCTAGAACCTGTTCCGCTAAGAGAACTGCTTCCACTCTTTTAGCCGATATCCTGCTGAAAAGTCTTTTTCAATTCACGATTTTCCAGTTTCAGTTTGAAAATGTTTGCCCTTCTGCTCTAGGAAATTTTCTTGTACCATTTATTGGATGGTACAAGAAAATTTTCATTTTCATTTTCTCTGTTATCTACTTCCAGAATCCCTATTAGTTGGTTGTTCTAAATTTCTTTTCTTTCTTGTTTTCTATGTTTCTCGTTTTTATCTATTTTCTTGGAGACTTCCTCAACTTTGCCTTACAGCCCTTCTATTGTTTCTTTTAGTTCCACTCTTCTACGTTTAAATTCCCAGCATTCTTTTCTCATTCTCTGAATGTTCTGTCTTTAATGTCCTCTTGTTCTCAGTTTGTGGCTTCGACATTGTCTCGTATCTCCTAATAAGGGAAGTTTGTTTGTTCGTTTGTTTTTAAGTTGCTTATGCTCTGGTCTGTTTTCTCTTTGATCCTTTTTATTCAGTGTATTTGTTTCAAGCTCTGCGTATTCCATTAGCAGTTTTCCTCAAATGTCTTGTGGGCTTTGGTTGTCTAATTATATTTAAAAGTGAGGCACTAAAATAAATACATCAATAAGCCGGGAAAACACTAAAATTTTGATGATATATGGTGTGTGTAAGGCGGGGCTTTTTGACTGGTAGACTTTACTGCATAACAATCAGGTGTGGACCTGGCTATTGTCCTTAGGGGATCTCCGCTGGTCAATGTCTGCAGGCAATTTTATAAGAGAAGAATCCTCCAGATTCCTTCCTGAAAGGGAAAAATGCTGACTCCCAGTGTTCTGAGAGCCAGCTAGAAGTGTAGAGGAAGAAGAAAGTGTTTCCTCACCATTCAGTATGTGGACTTTCACTTTATTGCCCTGTTTGTAACATTCTGACTCATCTCTACCCTAACAGGTGTCCCGAATCCTTTCTGGTTCAATATCCCCATAGGGAAAGTCTCTAACCTATTGCTAGGGAAGGAGGGGTTGGGGAGATTCCTCTACCTTTAAAGGTCTCGCCCACATCTCCTGCGTGCAGCCCCTCCCCACACTACCCCTTGCTTGTAGAGGCGCCTGTGCTTCTCCAGGCTTTTGTGGTGTGAGCTGCCTTGCTCGTTGCTAGTTTCCCCACTGCAGGCTGAAGTGTCAGCTTTTGGGGGTCTGCAAAGTCAGTTACTCCTTGTACTTCTGCATTCTAGCTTCCAAAATTTTCTTTGCCTTTTTCCTCTGCCGTCACCTCCTCTCTGGCTCTGTCTTTTTGGTTGGTACCCTCTTTATTCCTTTCCTATCCTTTTAGAGGGTCTTCAATAGAGTGCAGAAAACAATGCACATGTATGATCTGCCATGTGTAACTGGAAGTTTCCCTTGGAAATTTAGATTTGATTTTTTTCATGTCTGTTATTCAGAGACCCATCTTGGCCAGGCAGGAACATGGACAGTGATCAACCTGGGCATTCCCTGTTCTTAACAAGCAGTCTTGCTGGTGTGTCTCTAGACACAAAAATGTCCTTTGGCTCCTCTTGTTTAACATCATTCGTATGGAGATCTATCAGCTCTACCTGCCATGGAACTACTTTCATCCTGAACAAGCGATGTTCTAATATTTATTATATTTCCCAATTTTATGAAAAGGTTCTTGTGTCAACAGTTTGAATATTTTAAGCCTGTCTAATACCTTTTTAGTTCTGTGCCTATTCATAGCTGAATTGTACCTTATTAATCTGTGCAATTATGTTTATATGAGCATAATGTTACTTCGCATTGAATTTTAAGAGAGTCCTGTAACATTCCGTATAAAGTCAGTGTCTGTTATTGTCAGTAATAATGGGTGTATGGTATGACACCAAATTTGGCCGACAGTAAAGAAGTTCTATTACAATTATGGCAATGACAGTGGGGATGGTGGCATGGTAGTGGAGCTATGGGGATGATGGCAGAGAGCAGGGTGACAGAACTAAGTAGCAATTTGAGAGGCTTTTTAAAAAAATGTAATTAACTTCCCTTTGTTTACTTATTATTCTTTGGCTCCTTATTATACAGTCTATAACATCTGGGATAAACCACCACAAATAAAGTTATGACCATAATTCTGGGTGCCCACTTGTGGCCCTATCCATAGCTCTAAGGGTTCTTACAGAGTCAAACATTAGGAAGAGACCATAGCTTGTTTTCATGGTAGTCCCTCCACTCTACAAAAGGACCAGGTTTGACTCATGTGACTGAAAATGGCCCATCTATCAAGTAATTAACGTCTGTTCCAAGGCATGGTACTGGAGGTTCTGAGGGACACAAGACGAAAGACAGTCCTTTATTCTCCAAGAACTTACCAACAGTACTAAGCTGTACACAGTGAGCTTCTAATGGGCATGAGGGGTTTAAAAGAGGGAGAATTTAGAATAGGAAGCAATGACTGGATTCGGGCATTCTTGTTGAATTGTGTCTGTACCTCAGTCATAGGACTTAATTACACAGCATAATTATTTGCTTACTAATGGTTGTCTTTCTCACTGAGGACATGGGGCCTGGTCGATTCATCTTTTTCTCCCCAGCCATTTGCACAGTGCTTGCCACATTCGATAAATCTTTATTGAATGAAGGAATGAATGAATGTGTAAATTAATGGAGGGGTGGGTATTAGGCTGGAACTCTAATAACATATAGGAAACAGATTCTAAAATTCTAAAAAAACATTCGAGGAGTTTTTACCTCACCATCTTCCAGCAGCTGTTATAGTAGCATGAATCCTTATTCTGAGCACACGTTTGATTGAAAATTAGAGAGCTATGAGGGGGAGCTGGTAAATGAATGCTTTGACTCAACATGTTCAGGGTAAGGGACCACGAGCCAGATTTCCATGGTAGGATTGCTGTAGTTTTGCTCCCTTCATCCTCTACTCCTCTGCTTGAGAGCAAGCCCACAAACAGCAGGAAACTTGACTTTCTCCAGGGAACTAAAGACTAGACTTGCTCATGGGATGGAGATTGGACATGGGAGGGCAACCATTTCCTGCCATCTCATAAACTGCTGAGTCCTCTTCTTTATGGACTTAATCAGATCCAATACTTGGAAAACGATTCTATTTCCAGCTCTAAACCTTACGAAATGATCCTGAACTGTGTAGAATGATGGCAAGGAGTATTTCCTGGCAAAAAGGAGGGGAAGGGAATGGAACAGGGGAAAAAAAAAACACAGTGGTTTTCATCTGAAGGAACTTCCGTGGTTATTTTTTTTTCAACCCCGATTTTCATAAAACAGTTTTACTGTGGAGGTTTAGGTCATGTGGACAACAAAATGATTAACATTCTAGACCATAGCCGTTCTGACAAAGCTTTTGCAGTGGGGATACTATCATATTTATTATAAGCACAACCAAACACAAAGACACATTCACATAAAAACATAGTAAGTAAAACATTGAAATCTTAATACTGCCACAAAAATCTTATTTGATTAATTATCTTTTTGAAAATGAACCCACAAAACAGTGCAAATATTAATACTGTGTCTTGGACCTAAGCTTGAAGCAGATCCTACATGTTTAACTTGATACTCTTTTGTGTTCCCTGATCAGGCGGCCTTAAATTTCAGCACTTAAGTGGTGCTTCATGACCTCTTGAACAAGTTAAATAAATAATATCTATCATCCCCAAATTTAACACAATGTGTTGTTAAATGAAGAAGAGAATGAGCCATTACCCTTTGTGTTTGACGATGACTCTACTCATGGTGATCACTGATCCCGTATGCAAGCTGAAGGGAGATGTGAATGACCTGCTCCTTTTCTCACTGTAATCAAAGGAGGTCTAGGCTAATTTTCAACCCTGTCCCCAAGATCCTTCTTTACATCTTAGCTTAATAATAACATTACAGCAATACTATGACTGCTACTGATAATAATGATGATGATGTCATCAACAGTAATACAGTAGTAGGAGACTTAATGAATGTTCTTGCATTCAAATCTTGTGAGGGCTAGGATATTATTACCCCTATTTTCTGATCACTGGACACCAAGGTCATCTGTTTCCAAGAATATTTAAATTTAAATTGACAAGGGCCTATTTAATTCCTCTTAAATATTAGTAAAATAATATTTTTGCATCGTTCTTACTTGATCTTAAGTGGCTAATTGGTTTGTTTCCATCCCCAAATTATACCTTTCCATCCATGAAAACCAAACCAAAAACATAGCTCCCATTTTCCTATTTGTTTTTTCATATGGATTTTTAATGGTGATTTTATTCCAAACCCTGCACAAACATAAATACTGCATTAAAGGAAGATGAATTTATTTTGACCTTTACTGAAAATGCACTGTGAAACAAAGCACTTAAGCATTTATAGCCTGTTAGACACTCACATTACCCACTTCCATGTGGATAAGAAAGTCCTTCCCAGCAAAAGTAATGTTCCCAAGTAGAGCAGTTTTACAGAGCACTTAACTGCAAAGCCAGATATCATGTTCTTCACTGTGAGTCTGTTTTGGGCAGTTTTATGCATCCAAGATCTATAGAAATTAAGGGAGTATCTAAAATATTACATTCAAGAACCATAGAGGATGACATTTTTTTATGGGTTTTGATGAAAATACAGGATATTTGCAACAAAACACTTGGGGAAAACAGTATTTATTACAAAGGAGATGGAGTATTTGGGGATTCTGTTTTATTTCTCTATTAAAATGGTGTCTCCCACTTCCCTCCTGCAAAGAAATTGGTTGGCATTGCTTTAGTGACTTTTGGTTAAAAGTGGGTTTCAATTCTACTTATAATTACTAACATACTCTGTCCTCTCAAAATAAAACATCCTCTCTGCATGAACAGAAATGAATATTTTTGTGTTGGGTTTTCTTTTCCTTTTTTTTTTTTTTGCCATGATATTTTTCCTTTAGTCATAAGCCTCTGACTGCAGAGCTATTTCCTCCATCCAGATTCTTGTGTCAGAGAGTTGAGATGTTAAACCACAGCAACCATGAAACTTTAAAATCCCTGATGCATGATGAATGGGTGCTGGGCAAAGCAGCTTAAAATCTATGCTTTTGCTTCTCTTTAAACACTTTAAATTGACAGCGCCATAGATCAAACATTTTTACTGAGAGGAGAAGCTTTGGCAATTTAACTTAAACAAGTGCACAGTTACCATCATCTCGAGACCTCACCCCTCCACAATTACCCCTTCCACCTGGTGGATTGAGTACATTTCTCATTGAGAGCAAGTGTGTGTCTGTGTGTTTGTGTGTGTGCGTGTGCGCGCGCGCGCGGGCGTGCGCGCAGTTATATTACAGGGCAGCCGCCTGTAACCCGGCTGATATAACACCCCGGGCAACTTCCCCTACTGACCTCTCATCCCACCCATCCACACACACCCGCCGTGACCCCGGGGGCCTCCACCCGCGGCCGTGGCCCGCTGCGGAGCATGCGCTAAGGTCGTGCCTCTGCCCACAGATACCGCAGCCCTCCCCAACCCCTCTCTCTTCTTCCTCCCCCAGCTCCTCCTCCTCCTCTTCTCCCTCCCTACCCCCTCTTGGAGCAGCGAAGTTGGCGCGCTGCCTATTCAGGCGTTCAGCGTGGGCTCCTCAGGGATCAGCAGGCAAAGTCACAGTCTGCACAAACAGAGCTTTCAAATTCATAAAATTCATAGGATTTTTCACAAATGAATGAACACAATTTTCTACCAATTTCCTCATTATGCAAATATGCAAAATATCAAATTTAGGCCAATTAGGGTCCTCCACAGTCCCAAATTCACCCGTTTAAGCCATAATTGCAGAAACTATCAAATAATTACGGTCGCTAATTGGAAATATTTGTGACAGATACAACAAATTCTTGCACAAATTACATTTCATTCGAGGAACCACTGCGCGCCACTGAAATTTTATCGAAGTCTAATTTAACTTACATAATGAGTTGAATTGAGTACTTGTTATCAAATTTGAGCAATTCATAGCCCCGTAATGTGGAATGATCAAATAAATTAAAAGGGAATTTATTCAATATTTTGTTGTGATCCTTTTCTCGGAACCATTGCTATTTTGTAGGCGGCCCGGGGCGGGTGCCTGGTGTCACGCAAGCCCCGGCTGAGCCCACCGCCGGGCGGCGGCAGCGCAAAGAGGCGGCGGGTGACCGGGAGCCGGGAGCCGGAGCCCCTGCCGGGTCTGGCCGCAGCCTCCGCGCCGCCGCAGCCCAGGCGGACGCTGACGAGACGTTCAGTTCAGTGAGCGCGCAGCCGTCGGAGGTCTGCTCTGCCCCTTTGCTTTGTTTTATTTAATTGGGTGGAGGGCTCAGCGAATACTTCCGGGTGAAGTGAGATGAGTCCTAGAAGTGATCTGATTTCTGGGAGTGTAAACATGCGCGCGCTCACTTGCACATACGCCCTACACACTTGTACATTCACACCGCACATGGACACACTACACTCCGCACACACACACAAACTTACACCATACACGCCTACGCCACATATACACTTGATCATACGTGCACACGCCACATACAGACGCACAAACTCTCTCTTGCACACCCACCACACAGGCACACTCCTACGTACACGCGCGTGCGCACACGGGGCCGCCCGCACCACGGGCAGGCCTGAGCAAGCCGCGCACAGCCGGGGTGGGTGTAAAACCTTTCTTCCTTTCTTCCCCGCCCGCCCGCCAAGGGTTAACTGCCAGGTGGGGAACCCGCGAGGGTGGTGTATGCACAGTCTTACCGGCAGACACACACACACACACACACACACACACACAGATGGAGGAACACGCGCCTGTGCTCCCTGGACTTGGTGTATGTCCTCAGGAGGGGTAAAACCTGGGATAATTTAATGTCAATCTAACCCGGAGCCTCCCTGACACATGAACCCATGCAGCCCTTCTACGCGTGTGCCCCGCACATGGACACAAACACACGCGTCGCTGGGATCACCCTCTCCCGAAGGTCAGCCTCACGGACAGGGCATTCGTTTTCCCTTTGCACAGTCGCGCGCGTGCACACACACATTCACTAGCACATTTTTTTCCCAACTGCCTTGTGGCCTCTTTGGCGGATTATAAATGTCTCCTTCTCCCTGTGATTTGTTTAATCCGTGGAAATGGTGCTGGTCCTATGTAAACAAGCCAAGTGCGGAATGAAGGCAGTCACCCATGCGTGGCAAGCCTGCCTATTTGTCAGAAAACCTTCATAAATACTGAGCCGGGGCTGGGCAAGGATGTGATGTCTCCATTTTTGCCAGGAAAGGGCACGAGGAAGACAAAGCGAGGCACGACAGCGTGTAACCTTTAAGGGACAGATAGTCTGGGAGCCCAGAGGCCGGTGAAGCTCCCGGACTAATTCAGCTCCGGAGGATGACTGATGCGGGGCGGGCCACAGGCCAGGCGTCTGCTGGGCGGGAGACAAGGCCGCCAGGCAGTTTTATATATTGCGGAGCACACAGCTCTGCGCCACGTTACTTGAGGCTGGACAGAAGAGACTGAGGCGTTACTACTATACTACTGGGCTGCAGTTGCCCTTTGAGGAGCGAATCCCAGACACCCGCGTATCTCCAGGCACAACCACCCCTCCTTGTAAACATTCCTGAATATTTCATTTCCAACTTCACCTGCTTTCATTCAAAGCAGTGTCCGGGCAGGTAGCCACGGGGCAGAGCTGCAGACATCTCTCGGTTTGTCCAAGCACCCAGCAATGACCCATCCAAACTCTGCCCACCCTGGACGTGTGGACTTGCTCCCAAACCCATCCTTTTATTTCTTTTTAAAGAACAATGCATATGTGACTAATTACACACTCCTAACAAAAGCAGTAATTACTGCCTGTAATTATCATGGTCCTTATTTAGGAAAAAAATGTGAGAAAATGTCGAGTATTAAAACATGAAAGCAGCTATTAATCAAACCTTTACACCTTCTTTAACTCAGGCGTAATGGTGGGTATTATCATAAATCTACTCGGATAGTAACACAAGAATAATGAGTTCAGTAATGATAGCGATGATGATCGTAATGATTTTAACCAACAAAGAATGGTGTAGATTTATTGCTAATAATGTGGTACAGGAATCTCTTTCATTAAAATTACCTACGTGTGTTCTCCTCGCTGAGGTAAGCTGCCTATGTGTTGCCACCTTCTATAGCTAATTATCAAAGCTGATTGTTTATGGGGCATGACCTCCCTCTGAAAAGCCTTTATTTGAGTTGCTACCTGGCCTCAGGATCCTCCCTTCTCCCTTAGAAGAATCTAGAACTTCCAGTGTCTTGTTAACTGGGTGGTACTCACTCCAAAGAGAGGGCCAGGATGGTTTGAGATGGATGTGGAAAGCCCAAGGCCTAGGAAGAAAGCAGATTTTCTGCAGCAAAATTCCCCCTTCCTCATCCTACCAGGCTCCAGACGTCCTACCATCCTACCATACGTCCTCCAGAGAAGGTCACTGTTTGGGAGGGGAGCATGGCTTTGGACAAGGCAGACCCTCCAGGTCACAGTCTCAGCAGAGGTGCCTGGTTGGTTTGGGGCTTTGATTGACACAATGGAAAGGTGAGGGAGATAGGAATTCAGGGATTCTACTCCTAGAGACTCAGGCAGTTTTAAAACTTGCCTTCCTTTCCACAGTGAAGCAAAGTCCTGGGTGTAGCCTGGGGATCTGGACTGGGGGAGTGTGGGGTGGGGCCACATGGAGATTGTGAATGAAAGGAGGGTTTAGAGACCCTTAGCCTTACAGAAGGGCCAATGCCTTGGGGACTGACTAGCCAGGTGGAAAATACAACAAACAGAGAATGTTCAGGTCATCTGACCATGTCCTTGTTTTTTAATGAAATTAACATGGCATTTGTCCTTGGCAAACATTCTAAAAATTCTCAGAGATCCATGTTTTAATGCATACTATTGTATTAAACGTGTGGTTAAAAAAAAAAAAACACCTTGCATTTTGGACATATTGTTCCACTTCAGTGAAGGGAAAACCTCAGGAGTTCAAACTCTAAAAATTATGCCCCTCAATTTTTAACCCTAAGCTAATTCTCCAAGGTAAATCATAAATTCTGTGAAGGTTTATACAAAGGGCGTTCTGAAACTTGAACTCCCAGAGACCAGTAAGAAAACCTACTCTTTCTGAAGTCCCTGCCCAGGAAAAAAATGTAGCTATGCTCAAAACCTGTGGACATATTGGTGGTTTTCATATACTAGTCTGATTATATTTTCCTAACGCCAGCCTTTTCAATTAACTGTAAAATTCTGACAGTTATGGAGTATGGAACGCAGTGGTGACATAATTAGAACTTATACATAATAAATAATACATCTGTAGTATTTTAACCTCCACTACCAGTTATGAGACCAGAGTGTGGGCCAATTAACTACAGGGACTTTTTTAAAACTAAGGCAGTATAAACACACTGGTTTTAAATGTCCTAATTAGTAACTTGCTCATTAATTAACTTTCTGATTAATTGTGTAGCAATCTAATTTGTAGATGAGCCACTTAAAGAGTGATACCTTGTAATTCTTTCTTCTGTCTTTAAAATTCCCCCGTAAAATGTGATTTTGTATTCAGCTGGCCTCTTGGTTGTAGAAATTTTCTGCTTAGAAGATGCTGTGAGTTTAGACTAAAACTAAATTTTACTTAATCCTTCCCTATCTGGATTGGACAGGTTGACTGGAGTCAGAGGGTTAGTGGCCGAGGGTTCTGCTGGGGCAGAGTATGGCAAATAATAAGAAAAAGTGAATAAGGGCCAAATTACTCTATACACTTGAGCCTGAAAATATTTCCCCCTTTCTTATAAAAAAGAAAGCATGTATGCATGACTTGCATTACAAAAAATTCTGAAATCCAAAAACCATTTTAGGGGAAAAGAAATAATTTTTAAAGAAAACTTATTGCGGCCTCCACACCCCTATCATGGACAAGCCCAGTGGATAATTTAATGCAGTGGACAAAGGGCTAATGGCCGATTTCAATAAAGGCCGCCTTGCACTGGAACATTCTAGGGCTGTTCTATTAGCATCAGAAAGGGCTCAGGGTCCTGCTTCCACCAGAGCTATTGTTGTCCGGGTGTGTCGCCAGTCCCATCCTGCAGAAAGCCTTTAGCCCTGATGGCAGATGATTCTCTAAGTGAATAGAGATGAAGGCAGGGATATTAAGTGACTCTATAAAACATCCCGGACACAATTGTGTGATTGATGGAGGACAAAGTGGGAACAGCAGGACACAGGATCCTGGGAGAAGCAGCCTTGTCAATGCGAGAAACCCATCTCTGGAAACAGCTTCTCCTGGAGGAGTTTGCAGTCTATTTGTATGAGTAATCAGCTGGGCCCCCTCTCTGTCAGCCCTGTTTACTCACTGATTTTCTCAACAAGACAACCATTGACACTGGATGGATGGGGCTAATCTGGCGCAGAACTGGCGGCTTCGCAGAGGCTACAGGTCGAAAATAGAGCGCGGTGCCAGCTTCACCTCGCCTAATCTAGCGGCTAATATTTATTAGAGCCAATTTATACCGCTGCTCTCTCAAAGAGCAAGGAAGGCCCGGGTGCAATTAATAACATGGGCAATAACCACAGACAAACAAATAAATAAGGTTTTGTGAACTGTTTGGTTGGTTTTAAGGGAGGGTGGGAGGGGGGAAAGGTTGGGTTTGCCACCTGGAGCTGGAAAGAGGAAATAAAGGTAGCCATGAAGACCCCGAAGAGGAGCTTTCTCCCAGGCCCCCTCTTCCAATCTCAGAGCAACAACCCGGCTGCAAAATGGCTTTGGATCCTGCACAAACGCATGCAATTCCACTTGGATCTAACAGAGTCTGTAAAAAGACACCGGCCCTCGCAGGTGGAGGTGCGTGGGCACACTCCTGTTGTAAATACTCATTTTCTACTCATCCCCACCCGGGCGGAGGGAAGCACAGGTCGCCCGCCTTGCATTGTGCTCAGCCCTGCAGCCACGGAGATGGGTGGCTGGTGGCTGGTTGGGAGTTAAGAGCTGGGGAGGAGGGGAAGCGAGAATGCAGATGGGGTACTAGGCAGAGGGACTACGAGGTCTTAGAAGCTTCAGATCTCTCCCTCTAAAATCGGTGTCCCACTTGGTAAAAGTGCTACCAGTTATTGAGTTTGCAGTGTTTGGATGCTTAACATGATTTTGTCGGACAAAAACGGGAGAGAAACAGAAAGACAAAGTGTGTGTGTGTGTGTGTGTGTGTGTGTGTGTGTGTGTGTGTGTGTGTGTGTGTGTGTGATGGGTCTGGAGCCCGAGTGGGTATCAAGTCGCGGATAGGCGCAGGTTGCAAAGCGCCGGGAGGAAGCGGCATTGTTCGTAACCGCGCGCGGTTGCAGCGGGGGCTGCTGCACAAGCGTGGACCTCGCCGCCGCCGAGGCCTGCAGACCGCATGCTGCGAGGAAGGGAGCCCTTTTGCCCTCGCGCCCTGGTCTCCCCACTCGCCCTCCCCGACCCCCTCGGGGCCAGCGGGCGCCCGCGCCTTGCTAATTGCTCGGCTCCCTTCATGCACACACCTCCACTAATTTTACATTTCTCATTCTGCGGGTAGCTGGAAAGCGGCTCGGGGAATACGGTTCTTTCTCTTAGCTACCGCATGAATACAGTGCGTGGTGGCCGTTCGGGCCTCCCTGGTCGGGGGTGTTGGTAAATTAGCAGCTTGGCTGTATAATCAGGCAGTCGCCATCGAGGCCACTGTGCTGTATTCGTTAACCAGGTGAGATCTCATCATCTAATGGGTGGGGAGGTGTGACCGAGCTGCTAAGTTAGCAATTAAACTTCACAAATATCATTCGATTGCATTTTACTTTATTTCTTTACAAGGCAGAGTCAGGTTACCCCAGACATGAAAAACAAAAACAAAAACAAAAGCGTCTTTCCAAAATGTATACACTAAGAAAAATGCTTTCTTTGTGAAACGTGAAATCACATGGTATCTAAACACAATATTTTAATTCTGTTACCCTGTAAAATCCAGTCCTTGTGGTTATGGTTCTAGGTATGCAGTAGCAGAAGTGTTTCTGCCCAGCCAGTTCCTTCAAAGGCAGGAAAGGACTATGTGTAAAATATATTAGATAATATCTAATCTAGAACCAGAAAATCTGGGAAATAATAGAGATTTGTCCCTTTGGGCCTATTGTTTAGATTTATTATTGTATTAAGAGTTGGAATCAAAGAGAAAAGGGCAAACATTCAGGTAAAAGGTTATTTCAAGCCTGTAACAGCCGGCAAGAGCCAGCCCCCTAGCGCCTGTGGGGCCGGAAGTCCTGCACCTCCACCTTGATCTTTAAAGTGTAGCCCTGTTAGTTGGGGCTGGTTACTGATAATCTGGTGTACTGGGAATTCTCGTTAGATTTTCTTACCGAAAACAAGTAACCTTTCCCTTGATGGTGAGAATTCCCTATGTAGGTATGTGGGATACATATGTGGTATCTGCCGGTATAACTGCGAGACAGAGTGCAAGACCTAGTAGGTTTTTCTCAGTGCTAAATACCTAAATGGAAACATAACAGAAAATATTATTAGCTTTAACTGCCGACACCAGGGACGCAGGTTAAAGTATTTTTCATTTAATTTGATAGTGAATAAAGCACTCAAGGCACTTGATGATTTATTGATCAAATAGAAATCAGGCGCCAGACAACAGCTTCTTATTTAATCCCCATTCACAGGATTAAAAGCCTAGTGAACTTTTTTTTTCTTTTACAATTTGCTCAGTAAGCTTAATGTTATATAAAGAATAAAAAGAGAACCGCTCTTCCGACCTATAAATCTCTCCTTTGGCTAATATGAATGACTACGGGGCACGTGAACCTCTATTGAACTGTAAACACTGTTTTAATGGACAGTAATGGCCCTATGATTTTAGCTATTGTTCCAAAATGACTACCATGTTTATTGCCGTCATTAAAAATGAATTAAAGAGTTATGAAACTCCTCAATAATGAGAACTCCAGTCGTTTATAAGCGGTGGTGCTCTTCTTCCCAGCACACTCGAAGGCTCAGCTGTTCCGGGCGGCACAGGCTTCGGGACTTCCACCCGGGGCGACGGTTTGGGGGTTGAAGGGAGGGAGCAGAACCTTTCTCTAGGAGAGACAGGTGAGGGCCTAGAGGACAGGGAGGAGAGGAAGAGGGCGGCTACCGAGTTGGGGAGGGAAGTCCGTCAAGTCCTGCCAGCTGGGACGTACCGGGTTAGGAGGCTCGCGGGTGGGTGGAGGAGGGAGGAGGGAGTTGGGAGGAGGGAGTTGGGGGTCGGGGGTAAAGCAGGGTGTGCCTTCTTGGCCGCGTGGGGGACAGCGGCCGGGAGCCAGGACGGCTGAAGAGAGCCATCAGGTGGAAAGAATGGGGTGGAGGCAGAGAGAGGCGTCCACGGGGTCGTAGCTGGGCCCCGGAAAGCACCCCGGGACTGAGCAGGGGCGGCGGGGCCACTGATCCTTCTGTCCCCCCCGCCCCGCGGCAGCAAAGGGTGTGCCCACCCCCCAGTCCCCGCTCCGCTGGGGCCTTGGTAGGAAAATGGCTCAGCAAAGTTGCGCGCAGCGAGTGCACTGTTCTCCGAGGGGTCCCTGGCTGGAGCCTGCACGTTTCTCTTTGCATTAGCAAAGCCCAAAGTCATCCAGTTTGCGCTAATCACCACAATTAGTCCTGAATTATCACCGGACTCTGACAGACGTTCCTTGTAACTCTCTTTTATTTCCAACAGCCCTAATCAGCCGCTCTCATTACAAACGCTGATTAAACTGCAAATTATCCAGCAGCGGCCCTGTTCCCGTCTACCAGCAGCTCGTTCAATATCAATTAAGGCCGAGCGGCAAAGCCTGCAGCCTCCGAGAGCTTCCAACTGCCTGATAGTGGCACTTATTAGTTTGGAAAACTAGGAAAATACTAATAATCAACAACCAAGGGGAAAGAGGAGGCAACCAAACAAAAGGAAGGCAGTAATGCAGCCGGAGAAAGGAGCGAGCGCGCCGCCTGCCCGCCCCCCTCCTCTGGCCCCAGGTGCGATCCCAGCCCTGGAGCCGGGGGCGGGGGTGGGAGCAGGGGGTGGGGTGGGAGGGAGTAGGGGGAGTGGGAGGGGCGGAATGCGGTGGGGGACGGAGAGCGGTCCAGTTGGTTGGGAGGGCCCCAATTCCCAACACCAGCGAGGTTGTACCGGTCGTCCAAATGTATTCGCTAAGGTATTGTGTTGTCTTAGACTTCGCTGAAGACATGTTTGCAAATAATGCATCGTATTTGGGCATTTAAAACCAAACTAATTTCCAGAACTGCCTTTATCGAGTCGTTTTAAAATCCGTTTCCAATAAGCTGTGACGTTTGATGCTTAAAAAACATTGACCTCGTCCTGTAAATAAAATGGGAGCTGATGACAGTTGATTTTATTTACCTATTCTGTCAAATTAGATTTCCACGGCAGAGCACGGCTCACATAGGCTGCAAAAATGCAGTCTGCCTCCCCATCTCCATCCCAACATGGGGCTGAGGTGCAAAAACAAGAACTGCCTTTCTCTCCCCCTGTTCTTTCTCCCTCTCCTCCTTCCCCCCTCTTTTTCCTCCGGAGAGTGGCTGCTGGTGTCAGAAACTAGCCCCACCCCTCCAAGGAAACTTGGATTTGTCAGGGGGCTCAACTGGGATGAAGGAAACAGCTGCAGAAAGGCCCTGGTGGATTTTAAGGTGGCTGGGACACTTCCGTCCCAGCTACTAACACTTCTGGCCGCCCTCTATCCCCCAGGTAGGGGCAAGCATTAGCAAAGCCCTGTCATCCTGCTGGCTGTTCTTTTTCATTTGATAGAATTGTTCCCCACTTCCAGAAATTAGAAAACGAAGACCATAACTCCCTAAAGCTGGAGAAAGGAGTTAATAGACTGACTGTCCGTTTCTATCTAGGATTAGACAAGGCCTGAGTTTGAGGATTTGTACATCATTAATAATATGTATTTGTTTTACCAAAAAGTATCTTTTCACAGATGGGCCTGAATCCCTTTGAGAACTCAGGTGAGGAGTGAATTATCAGAAACTGCTTAATATGGCTAAGCCCCACCCAGACTTACTCTTTTCAAAAGAAATCTGAAGTTGAAGTTTTTGCCCCTTTTCTAAAGCTTGGTGCAAGCTAGTTATAATTACATCTTCTTGGACTTTAAAGACTGGAAAAGTTTTCCTGTTCTTGAAGAGCTGGTTTACTTCCTTCTCTCTGGAGTGGAACAACTGCATGACTGATTTGTTTTCCCTTTTGCATTGACTTCCGGGAAGCTCTAAGCTAAATGCCATGCACAGCATGGTATCTATCTTTGTGATGGAATTCCTTCCTCTCATTTCTTAACCCTATACTTCTGCTTTTTGTTGGAAATAAGCGTGATAGAAACAAATGTCTTCTGAGTACTTACGACTCTATCTTTACTCCACCAGCCCTGCTTTGAAAAGTATAACACTTTTGTAATTGAAAAGACTTTGGGCTCCTAGGAAAAAGAACCTTTTTAAAATATACATCTGCCCGCAAATTATGAGAGAAACTCCTTTGTTTTAAAGAATGTTTCTGCGCTTTGTCGTCAGTGTTGGTGATGCCATCTCTTTCCTCTATATGTTCACAACCACTATCCTAAGCTAGGACTTCATCATCTTATGCCCATATTTCTGACGAAGGATCCTAAGCAAGTCCCCCAAGCAGTTCCCAGTGCAATCTTCTGAAATCACTCTGGTCTCCTACGATGGCTCAAACAGCATTTTCTCCTGTGAATCATTTCACGTATTTTGTTTACATCTCTTGAAACTTTAGAATTCCTGTTTTGACAGTAATTTTAATTTGCTATTATATACTTTTAAGTGATCTCACTCTTTTCCTATTTAAATATATATATTATTAAGGACTTTACTGTGTGTCAGGCGCTTGTTAACCTTTCTACATGTGCTATCTCATTTGATCCCTAAATAACCATCTGATCCGGTACCATTATTATTACCGCCATTCACAGATAAAGCTTCCAACATGACAGCTCAAAGATGGCCATGTGAATCAGAGACCAAGCATGGATTCTGCCTTCCCTGAGTATTTGGCCTCTCCAGTTTTTAAGAAAGGAGACATTGTTTTCTGTTTTGTTTTCTATTTCACATAGTAAGAATTCAGGAAAAACGTGTGCAGTGCCTGATTTTTAAAATCTGTAGCACCCCCTTCCCCCAACCTTACACACATGCACGTGCAAAGAGCATGACTTCAATAATGAGATCTCCTACTCCACAATCCCGGTGAATGCAATCCCTAGATTATCCATCTTCTCACTTAAAAAAGGGAAAATATTTCTTCTTTCTTCTGTTATTAAATCCACCCTGATCGGATTGCCACTAGTAGCTGTTGCTACATACCTAAGAAGGAGTCCCCTTTTGTGGGGCAATACCCCAGTAACAAGGCATCTCTCCAGCTGGCATGGGGAAAACCACTGGAAGCCCACTCCCACAGCATTTTGGAATTCAGGGCTCCGAATAATAATAAGCTGCTCACATCAGAACTGCTCAAAAGGCGAAATTAGGGGAGCCAACTAATGGCAGCTTTTAAATAAAGGCATGTGTGCATAAGTTTGTAAATTTTCTGTAAAAGCTGAAAATATTACCTCAGTCAACTTAGTAATATCAGTAGGAGGAGACTTTTGCCCCAAAATTCCAAAAACACAGATTAAAGTCCTAATCTTGATGAGAAAAGCCTTATTTAGGTTATTTTTAAATCTAATTTTATGTCCCGTCATGAAAACCTTGAAAAATTACCTTCCATCATGACATTTAAAAAATTGCCTTTTATCCCTGAAACTGGAAAATAAAGATGCTTTTAGCAATAAAATATAGTACAGGATAGGGCCCATGTTTAAAAATACTGCTGACAAAGACACATTTGAAAAAAATACCAATGCTACTGCCACTGGCAGGTTGAGCCTCCTTGTCCGAACCTTTGGTGTAGACGTCTAAGAGGCCATTTCTACTTACATGGAACAGTTAGAGGTTATTGTAACCATCTTAGCAATAGACGGGAGCTCAGCTGGAACTGATATGTGTGATCACTGATTGATTACCTGTCTGCTTGATAGTGTGTAGTTGAGTGAACTCGTTTCCTTTACAGGACAGAAAGATTCACAAAGTAGAAAGTGCAGGTCCTTAAATTACATGAAAATTAATGTTAAGGATACGGTGATGAATCTCTATGCATATATATGCACATATTATGGGTATGGGTATACCCTGATTTAAGAAAATCACAGCTATGGCAGTCTATATTTACAAGGTAGACAAAAGGATGTCATTATTATTAGCATTACAAAAATGGATAATTTCTTTCTTACCAGAGAATTAGCCTCAAGTTTCCTCCTCTTCCTACTGCGTTTGACATAAAATTTGATCTGTAACCATTCTCTTTAAACACAGCTTTCTGGGAACGCATCCGTTGCACAAAGCAAGGTGCACCTGTATTGTCTCGTTCTTGGAATTCTCTTGTTCAAATTTCTTAATCAAGAATAAGAATGTCTTATTTATCTTTCTATCCCAAGAGCTGTGAAGACTGCTTTTAAATAATAACTATTCTGTAGGTATTTGCTGGAATTAAAAGTGAAAAGATAGTATCACTGTGAAGTTAGCTCTCGGTCCTATAGTTTTTTTTCTTTACTGGATCTACACTTGAAGAACTGAACTGCTGGTAGGAGGCAGTTACACTTTTGTGGGGTTTATTTCTATTTGCTATTATGTCTCTTGAGAGCAAGATAAGTCCTAGACTCAAAATACTACCTGCTGCGTTGCCCTGACTACTTCTCTTTGTTGTCCGAGGTCAGTCGGAGGCTCTGTTTCTGTTAATATTTCTAGTGTTTGGTCAGTGTGTTGGTCTTCTTCCCACCTCTCAATGAACAAAAGCCCAGCTCTTACACCTGCCTTCATAAATCTCTGCCCCGGGGAGGGGATGCAGCCAGCAACACAATGTCCCAGATCTTCACTTAGGTTGAAATGCACTGCCGTCTAGGTCTGTCCATCCAACGAAATTCGTTCAATCAGCCAGACTCCCTGTCAGAGATTTTGTGAGACTACAAGTGTCCCAATCCTCAGTATCATAATATCCTGTCACTGCCATAAGCTGGTGTTTCCAAGAGTGGGGGGTAGGGCTTAGCCTTTATGAGTCATGGGTTCCTTTAAGAATCTCATGAAAGTTATACACATCTGCTCCTCGGAAAACTACACGCATTCACATTCATGGAAATTTTTGCATACTATTTTGAAAGATTCACAGATCCTCCCATGGGGCCTGTAAACCCCAGGTTAAAAATCTCTTCCTTAAGTACAGGCCTCTTAGTCTTTGTTTGGTCTGAATCATGTCATCAGAGTTCTTCTTGTTCACCCTCCAATAACAAAAAAAGTAACTGAGGGAAGATCAAGTCACTTTTTTTCAAATCCCTACCAAGATTAATGTCTGTGAAATCAGTTTCTCTCTCTTATAATCACCAATGCACACATTTACACAACGTGTTGCCTTCAGGTTGCTTCAGCATGCCCCTCTTTACACAGATGTAACCACATTTGTACAAATGCACGTGGACAGCCTGTATGCTAAACTTTTACCAACATTTGAAACATTAGGACCAAAGTAAATCTTCGGTTTCGCTCTCTTTTTCTTTTATTTCTCCTTTCCCATCTCTGACAAATTGGTCCCAAATACCAAATGACCAAGTGAGAGAATATACAAAGCCCCATAAAACCAAACTAACCTAATCAATCAGGTCAAGCTGTCTGTCTATTACAGATGGAGCCTCCAAATCATGCAAATCTACATACAGGAACATACAAACATTTGGAATTTCTAAAGAAAAAATATTCATTCCTGTGTTGAGAACTAAGCAAAGCTCCAACTAATTCTTCCTTAAAATGCCAGAGTAGATAGACTGTAATGTATGTAACCAAAGTGAACTTTTAACTGTAGAACATTTAATTATGAATTAATTCTCATTATAACCACATTGTATAGAGCATATAAACTGTCATTAGAACTGAACACATTTGTACTATATGGGATCAGTTTTGATTTTTGCTGCTCACTTCTTTGGGGTTGAATTACACCTCCATTTTAATGGCTTTGCCTCAGTACTCAGAGCAGAGGAACCTTTCCCACTCATGGGCAGTGGCAACTAGAATGGCAGTTGCTCTAAATGGAGCCTCAGAGTGTCCAATCAGATTATTTGAGGAGTATTGCTGCCAACTGCATCCCTATCCTAGACAAGCTCTTCAACGGCATCCAGAAAATGGCAGTAAAATGATAACGCTCTGTTAACCCCTTCGAACCCAAGTCTCGAGACAGAGTGTTTGGCTCAGTGATTTTGATGAAGTTCTTGACTTTGCTGGGTCTTGGGTGACCTATGAACAAAATAGTGCTTTCATTCACAAGGACTTGAGAATCTTGATTAAGCCATTTAAGAATTAAAAATATAGCAAGACACTACAATAATAATATATTCTAGAGCAGTATTGGCAAACTCAAGGGCAGAGAACCCCGATTGAGAATAGGAGGCAACTATCTGACCAAGACAGAATGATTGACAAAGAAGAAAATCAAGATGGCAACTGCCAACGAACATATTTTTCTTAAAGATCTGTTTTTCTTAGAAATACTTGTATATTCATAAAAATATATTCTTGAATGTACTCTGAGTTTGAAAAATTCCTACATATGCATCCTTATTAACAGTAAGGAGAAGAATAATATATTCATAAGACTTCTTCATATTTAATAAATGTTTTAAAATAAATACTCCTTCAACCCCTCCATCTCTCTCTCAGTTCTCTCTCCATCTCCAACTCCAGCAGCAGCCAGTAAACAGAGATGATTTTAATCTCTCAAATGTCATTATGAAGACAGAATTAGGTCAATCTAAAATAGTCGAGAGAAAAACATACATTTGGCTTTCAGTGGATTGACTTTGGGCAAATTGGCTTTCTTGACTTAGCATCATCTTCTCCACTCTGTTAACCCATTTTTGAATTCAGTCTTGCTAAAAGGGTTTCTGTTTTGTTCCTAAGTCCCATACCTCACCTAATCCTTCAGGTCTAGTAAATAGATTTCCCTCTTATTCATTGAGTCTCGGCTCTGCCTTCTTGCCAGTGTAGTTTCCAGGGAGGATGTCCTACTGCGATGGTGAGAGTCCTACTGTTTATTCAGGAACTCTTATTGAGCATCTGCTTACTATGTGCCAGGTACTGTACTAACACCAGGGATATATATGGCAATGAACCAGACAAAGGAAGCTTAGATTTACATCCTTGATGCTTGTATTTGGTAAAAGAGGATAAACAATTAAAAAGGAGACCAATAAAAAGAGATAATTTCAGACACTGATGAGAGAAAGAAAATCATATAGATTGATTTATCAGAGAGGGATGGAAGGAAGTTACTTTAGATTGGTATGTCACAAAGGAGTCTTTGATGAAGTGACTTTTAAGCCATGATCTAGCTAACAAGGGTCAGCCAGGTGAAGATTGAAGGAAGAACATTCGAGGCAGTAAGAATAGTCAGTGCAAAGGCCCTTAAGCAGGTATGATCTCAAAGCAGAAAGAAGATTGTGACTGGAGTTAATGAGAAGACAGGGAGTGACAGGTTGAAGTCAGAGAGATAAGCAGAGGTCAGATCAGGTCGGGCTTTGTACACCATGGTCAAGTGTCTGGATATTATTCTAGATGTTACAGAAAGCCATTGGAGGGTTTTAACATGGGAGTGGTGTAATCGAATTTGTTTTTCAAGGAAGACTTTGGCTGCTTGGATGAATTATAGAGGCCCAAGAGTGGAAGCATGGAGACCAGCTAGGAAAATCATGCAGATACTCAGGAGAGGTGACAGTGGCTGGATGTGGACATACTTGTGAAGATAGGGAAGTGGATGGGTTTAGGAGAGATTTTGGAGGGAATTAACAGGATTGCTGATGGATTAGATGTGGGAAAAGAGGAAACAGATTGACTTCCAGATCTTGATCGTGAGCCTCTAGGTAAATAGGGTGTGATTTCCTGAAGTGAGAAAGAGCGGGCTTTGTTGGAGTGGAGGGAATAAGCATTTCCTTTGAGATACTCTTCAACATCCAAGCAGCATGATGACCACTTCCTTTCTTGCAACTGCGAACAGTATCTGATTTCACGTTTCTAGTTCTTTTGCTATGTGCTCTCTGTATATTGGACACTCCATTCCCTCATCACTCCACGATGTCTCCTGTTGCCACACTGCCATACTTTGTTTGTTGCCATGACTGTTGGGCACCATCTTCTCCATGCCCCAACCATGCACGTGTAGAGGCATGTTTCCCTGATACCAGCCCAATCTCCGCAGAGAAGTCTGGGGGCAGGTTCCAGGCCTTGGCCTCCTTGTTTGTAAAGTGAATTAGATCAATTCTCAAAGTGAGGTTCCTGGACCAGCGGGACTGTCACCTGGGAATTTGTGAGAAATGCAAATTCTCAAGCCTCACCCAAACCCATTGAATCAGAACCTGTGAGGGTGGGGCACAGAAATCTTTTAACCACCTCTGCAGGCCAATCTCAAAATTCTTGCCAAATTTCGAGAGCCACAGAATGAGATGTTCTCATTTAAGCTCCCTTCCAGTGCTAACATTCTATGAATCCATTGTTCTTTGATTTATATGATTTAAGAGATTCCTTAAAATTCTGTCATCACGTCTCACTCAAGGTTATGCACAGTTCAGACAAGTGATAGAGCAGATCCTGAGACAACACATTCCTCATATAATTTTTTATGTAGTTTCTCCAAACATTTATTGAAATTCGTCAGCCTCTAGCCATAAGACTTTTAAAGAAACTTTAATAAAAAATAATCACTCTGAGATTTATCACAGTGGAGTTGTACATCATTTTAGTGAATAGTTGAAAACTGCTGAACATGTGTGTAACAATGCCTTTGGGATTAAATAATTGTAACAGAATTACATCTTCATAATGACAGCAAGGGGAGGCAGCACCTCTCATTGCTCTGTAACAGTTGATTTTAGAAGGGCTATAGAGTTAGATCTAGTCGGAACCATTATTTACCACCTACTGTTTGAGGTGCTGTATTTGTAAACTGTCTGCAAGATTGTAATTATTAAGCAGTGGTCATATGCACATTTCCAAGAGATGTAATTGGTGTAACATTTTATAATAGAGTTTTCTTAAATTTATATCTGTGTGATGCTAAAATAACCAATTGTTTCCATCGATTTAGTTTAAACAACAAAACAAAAACAGGAGCAAATAACACCCAATTCAATTAAAGCCATTTATTTGCTGTCAACATGACAAAATTAAAATTTATTTAACTTAATGTATTCTGCTTCTGCTAGGTCCAGAGGCAATGTGAAACTTAAGAAAATAATTTAAAGGAGTAAACATTCATCAGGAAACAAAATAATCCAAAGCTCCTGGGTTCTCAAAGTATCCATGAGAGAATGTGGTGTTGTTGTTCTTCTTGCTTTAATAATATTTTTTTTAAATACTAGATTGGTTTTAAAAATCTTTTATTTTTAAATTTTTGTTTTATTTTAAAAATAATATTTTAAAATATTTTTTAAAGTATGTAAATATCTTGCAGGTTAACTTAGAGAAATTCACTAAATGCCTGTACTTTGCTGCATAGGCTAAGGATAAAAAAAAATAGACAAGGGAAGTACATTTAAAACAATGAGTGAAAAGAGGTGAATTTTAGTAAACAAATATGTTTGGATATCCCATTTTAGGACCCTCTGTTCTGGGTGATTATAAAAACAGGTCCTGCCTTTCTAAATCATGAATCCAGCACCTGGGAAGACAACTAAAAGATAGATCTCAGGTGTCCTTATAGTTCGTTCTTTTTGTCTTTAGTACGGTCAGCTCAACCATTTAATTGTATCAATTTCTAAAAGAAATGTAACAAGATTTTAAGCGTATGTTCTAGTTGATGCTTAAACTGAAAGAAAATGAAATACTCACAAATGCTATATAATATAAGCCAAGGGGTTTTCACAGATAATTGAAACATCTGAGTAAAATGAAGATTACCTGTGTTTTATGTCTGCCACTGATGAGAAAACGAGAGATTGGTGTGATGTACTCATTGGTTTGCAAATCTAAAGGTGTGCAGAGAGTGTTACAAATCACCTTGATGTCCCTGAGAAGGAGATTTTAGTTCTGAAGCTCCGATTAATAAAAAAAGATATTTAGCTAGATAGCTCTTGGTTGCCTATGCATCTGTGTGTTCTGACACATAGCAGCCCCTTCATTTCAGGGCTGGAATAACTTACACTCATGAAATCTGCTCAGGATTCATTGTCTTTAGATTAGTATATGTAAAACATCTCAGTTGGAGGCAGTAAAGAGTCAAAACAAATCACACTACACCTGGTTTGAAGATCTGTTCTCATTTGTAAAGGTTATATGAATTTGATATAAGAATATCAGATCATTTTTCCCTGAGCACAAAATTTGTTTATGGCTGATCCAGAAAAGAAGTGGCAAAGATACTGAGTTAGATATATTAATCTCCTGCTATGTACTCATCTGAGGTCAGCCTGGTTCCTGCCTAACTCTGCAGCTTTTCTTCTCTTATCTGAAAGTGGGGATGAATTGGGAAGGGGGTGGTCGGGGTGAAGGCAGTGAGAACACAAAAATGAGCAAAAAGCCCAACCAGACCCCTTATATCCACTTCCAACAGCATACACTGAGCTGAAGACCTGATTAATACGAATTCAAAGGAACGAAAAAATAGATCACTCTTCCATGTCCTTTGTCAGACACGTATTGTCTTGTCTTCAGTGAGGAAAACTGAAAGAGGAGCTCATCCATGTTGGAAGGACCAAAAAAAAAACCAAAAACCAAAAACAACAAAAAAACCACAGACAATTCCACTGTCCAGGCCCCAGAATGAATTTTGACTTGTTCAAGATTGCTGGTTGGGTGCAGAGCCAGTCTCCCTGTCCAACAACTTTTCTTCTACACCACCATTTCCCCAAAGAATATTTCTCAGAAAACTTAATTCTGTAGGCGATTAGCAAAACAGATGTGACAAAGATAGGGTGCTGTGGTGAAATTCGATCAGGAAGCAGATGGTTAAATGCATTCTTTTCTTTAAATAATGTCAAACAGGTTTATTCAGAGTGGGTTCCTTAGTCTATTTGCCCTTGTTGATTGTGAATGGGGGTGTGTGACTCGTTGGTAATAGGATGCAGTGTTCCCAGACACGCTTGATGACAGAATCCTTTTCTGTTGTGGAGAGGGGAGGCTCTTTGGGGTCTAGTGATTCACAGGACATCCTTTGGGCAAACCTGATCCTGCAGCCACTGCTCATTTTCTGGGAGAGTCAGGAGAAGACCAATTTGTTCACAGTGTAATGGGCCACTGGCAGGGGAGCCAGGCACTCAGACCAGCAAGGTGCTCCTCTGCCAAATGAGGCAGTTGGTTTAGAACAGTAGTTTTCAGTAAGTGAGGCAAGAGAAGTGGTATTGTAAACACTGGTGACTGGACTAGTGTCTCCAGGCGAGGCGGGGTCACCCGTGGTAGAGAAAGCTTTTCATACCCTCATGCTCCCACTGGGGAACCACTGACTTAGAGATCCCTTCCATCTTTATTGTTAATTGACATTGTACATGCATATATTAGTTAACCCAGCAGTTCTTATAGGAATTTTTCTTTCTGACAAACCTACATTTTTGCAATACATGCACACACATGGAGTTATGGTCACTGAAGCAGTGTTGGGATAACAAGAGAACAGAAACAGCTGAATAGTCACCAAAGGAATATGTGTAGCCGTCACAAAGAACAGAGCTACCTTCAGATGTCTGATTAAATGAAAAAGTGAAGTGTGCACATTGGACATTAGGATAAAACTATATCACACACTTCACTGATGTAATAAATATATATAAGCATATACAAAAAGCATATGCTTATTTATGTATAGAATATCTCGAGGATACTCAAGAAGCATAACAGTGGTTGCACCTGGTGTTTCAGGGACAGGGGTGTCAGAAAAACTTACTTCATACGGTGTACCCCATTGTACTATTTGAATTGTGTACCATATGCAAGAAAGCTGCTCCCAATCCTTTCTCCCCCTCTACATGTAGGATAATCTTTGTATCAAAAGATGGAGTCTATTTCTCCCCTTTTCGAATCCCCGCTGGCCATGTATAATGCAATGGCGGAAGTGTTTTTGTGGTAGTTCCACCCTTATCCTTTAAGGGGACTGGCAACTTCTCTCTATTAGAAGCTAGCTACCGTGTAACAAGCCCAATTATTCTAAGAATACTATGCTGTGAGGAAGCCAAACGAGCCATGTAGAAAGGTCATGTGGAGAGAGAAATGCTCCATCAACCCCAAGCTGTTCCAGCCACTGCTATAGAGGCACCTAGTGACTAAAAGAAGAAGCCATCGTAGGCATTTCAGCCCCAGCAGAACCACCCAGCTGAGCCTGTCCCAGATTGTAGAACTCTGAAAAATGATAAATTATTGTTGTTTTAAACCAGTAACTTTTGGGGTGGTTTATTAAGCAGCAAGAGATTTTTAAAAATTGCCTATTCAATATAAATATGTAAAACAAGGTGTTTCCCTATATGATTTTGTATAAATGCTGGATATGAGAGCATTTTAATAAGAGGATAAAAGAGAGCCTCAAGTGACTGAAGTGGGAGATCAGAGGGTATCACCAAAGAGGGAAAAGAGGGAAAGTCGTGGGGGTAGTGGCAAATTTTGCCAACATCACAAAACACAGCGGGTTTGGCTTCTGTTGGAGCAACACATCCCATCCCATCCTCTCTCTCTCTCTCTCTTTCTCTCTCTCTCTCTCTCTCTCTCTCTCTCTCTCTCTCTCTCTCTCTCTCACACACACACACACACACACACACACACACACACACGCACATACATACCACTTAATGATCCTTGTAACTGGGGAGAGAGGAAGGAATATTGAGCCGGTTCATTGCTACCACCATGATCAACCAGAGTCTGAAACTGCATAGAGTGTATGTTCCAAGTTTCCAAGTTACACCACTGGAAGCCCTTTGGGAACTGACAGTACAACAGAGAAAGAAACAAGATGAAAGAATCTAAGCAGCATAACCTCTATATTTAAAAATAATAGACAGGAGGAAGGATAAATTAGTGTGATTTTAATGAAAAGAATGAATTCTAAAATATTTTAAAGGGCTGCAGTTATTACTGTTAAGTACAGTACATTTTACAAAGCTATAAATGGGTATCTAATAAGTTAAATGAGGTAAGTTAATGAAAGAATTAAGATTCACAAGAGGCCGACGTTATATAATTAGGTATCATAAAACAGAAAGTCCTTTAACATGTTGGAATTAATTGGATGACCCAGAAATTGAAGGTACATTGAAGTTTTAGTTTGAAAAAGCAACTGATTTCAGATTCATGCTTTGGACATAGTAAGCATTCAACAAATGCGTGGTGAAGTAAACCGACTGGTGAGGTCCATCACAATCAGTGGTCACTCCTTCTGGATGGAGGATTAGATCCAGTTCGCACTGTGTTAGTGGTAACAGCTCCCCTGCCCCTCAACATACACCTTCCAGATCACATCCAGAGGCAACTGAGAGAGAGAAGATAACCTTCAATACATTCTCATTTAGTTTTTTAAGCAAATCATTTAAAAACATCAGTAATATAATTACCAATAGTAACAAATTACTTGCTGAGTAGTGAGTGCAGTGAAGAACAGCTAATTTAAGACATTTTCTTCAAAAAATTCTAATTAAATTGTGAATAGGTTAACTGGGAAGGCTTAATGCAGAAAAGAGTAGAAACAACCCGAATAACAGGTTATTTTCCAGGTCCAGCCTGAAGACCTCGAAGTGGTGGTGGGCGGGCGTGCATAACAAGAGTGGGACGGGCACACCAAAATATGAGTCAAACCAGAGGTGAGTGTCATCTCCTCTTTAGATTTTTCGGGGGCAGACCTTGACACCCTGCTCTGGATTATGAGCCCAGCTCTGAACAGCAAGTCAGAACATCGCGGGGGTGGGGGAGAGAAAGACATTGTCGTCCTCAGCTATAATATTAATTGGAATCTATCCAAAACATTACCTCGGGTAAGATCTGCTTCCTTAGTTCTTTTCATCAGTGGGGACTCAAGTGAATTTCTAAGATCATAACATATCTTAGTATCAAGATCAATACTGAATTAGCAGACATGGCTAAGGATAACTGGGGGGAAATAATTAACAAAATTAAGGAGGATTTGCACCACTGGGAACCATAAAAGTTATTTTATGGGTCCATGTAAATGTAATAAAATCTCTGTCTGTGCCACAATTTAATTTCACATCAAAAAGGTCCCCACAGATAGTCTATAAGATTATTTTACTAAAATTGAATATGTCGATGTCTTTCTATTCTGAGTAAGAAAAAGCTTACTCTGCCCAGAAAGTTATGATTCACACGGAGGACAGGAATAAGGCCCATCCGATGTCAAGTACTGTCTTATGGTAACTACTCCAAGTAGGTAACATAATTAGCTTTTGATTAATAATAGCCCTTCATAATTGGCAGAGACAGAACACAATATATCAAAAGGATGCTTCCAAAAGCAGCACATGCTTTTCTCAAATTGAAAAATCAAATATTAACAATGGTAGACTACAAAGAAGATAATGTCTATTACATAGAGGTTCTTCATCTTACTGCTGTATACTTTTAACAGTTTTAAAGACACATCATTCACATATCCTACAAGTCACCTGTTTAAAGCATACAATTCAATGGTTTTTAGTATCTTCACAGAGTTGTGCAACCACCACTACAATCAGTTTTGGAACATTTTCATCACCCCCAAAAGAAACCTCATACCCGTTAACACTCACTGCCCACTCACCCCTCCGCCTTCCCCGGCCCTAGGCAACCACTAAGCTAGTCGCTGTCTTTAGATTTGCCTATTCTGGACGTTTCACATAAATGGAATCATACAATATGTCACCTTTTGTGATTGACTTCTAGCACTTAGCATAATATTAAGTTTCATTTATGTTGTAGCATGTGTCAGGACTTCGTTCCTTTTTATTGTTAAATAATATTCCATTACGTGGACATACTACATATTATTTATCCACCCATCAATTGGTGGACATTAGGTTTTTTTTCTACTTTTTGGGTTACTGTGAATAATGTTGCTATGAAAATTTATGTACAAATTTCTGTGTGGACAAGTTTTTGTGTTTTTTTGTTTCTCTTGGATATATACCCAGGAGAGTAATTCTAGATTATGTGGTAACTTTATATTAGCATTTTGAGAAACTGACAAACTCTTTTACAACGTAGTTGTACCATTGTACATTCATATATATATTACATATAAATGTCTCAATTTCGTCACATCTTCACCAACACTTCTTTTTATCTATCTTTTTGATTATATGAGTAGCCCTCCTACTAGTATGTGTGAAGTGTTATCTCATTGTGGTTCTGATTTGTATTCCCCTACTGACTAATGGTGTTAAGCATCTTTTCATGTGCTTTTCATGTGCTTATTAGTATATCTTCTTTGAGAAATGCCTAATTCAGATACTTTGGCCATTTAAAAATTGGTTTATTTGTCTTTTTATTGTTGAATTGTAGAGTTTTTTATATATTCTGGATGCAAGTCCCTTATCAGATATATTATTTGCAAATATTTTCTCCCCTTTTGTGGATTGGTTGTTTACTTTCTTGATGGTGTTCTTTGAGGTAAAAAAGATTTTAGTTTTGATGAAGTCCAGGTGATCTACCTTTTATTCGTACTTTTGATGTCCTATTTAAAAAGTTTTTGCCTAACTCAAGGTCACAAAGTTTTACTCCTATGTTTTCTTCTAAGAGTTTTATAGTTTTAGCTCTTACATTTGTTTAGGTCTACAATCTATTTTGAGTTAATTTTTACATATAAGGGAAGGAAGGGGTCACCTTCATTCTTTTGCATGTGTTCATCCTATAACTTCATTCTAAATGATATTTATCACTCATTTTTTTCTTGTGTTCTGAGAAGTAAATACTGCTAATTACAAAAGGGAGATAGTTTTTGGTTCCCTCTCGCATAATTTATTCTTGGATGACACTCATATCCAGTTTGAGGAAATAAATACTTCCCCAGCCCAAATGCCCAAATGCACGGGCTAACACACCGTGTATACCTCAAAGGTGAATAGTCAGCAGTCATTGAAGTGATGGGGTTCATTATGTTATACCAAAAAAGTGAATCTTGAAAGAGAATCGTCATTTTTCTATGAAATTAATAAAGATTATAAAAACTGAAAATACTCAAAATTGGCAAGGGCACAGTTCTCCTATGTTGCTTTTAGGAGTATAAATTAGTGCAATGCTTTCTCAAAAGCAATTTGGCCTATTTACCAAAAGCCTCAAAAATGCCCACACCCTTTGATCCAATCATCCCTCTACTTAGTATTTTATAGAAATAAACAGTTTGTTCATGCAGGTATATTTACAAAAATATTTATCCCAGTATTTTAAAAATGGAATTCTTTTCCTGCTTCTGAAATGTTTTGATTTCAGGAAAAGTTTTGAGTGTGTATCCCCAATATACGTATAATTTATTCATTCATAAATGATATGCACTAATATAGTATGTATATTGTAAAGCACATACATAATAAATTGAAGGATAAGGAAAGATGAAATAAACAATACTTTAAATAAATTTAAATTTATTTATTAATAATACAAAAAAACCACTTTGCTTTCAGTACAATTATTAATTACCACTTAGGGAGAACAATGTCATTGAAAGTCAAATCCAATAAAATAGTTGTATTTTCTCTTAACAAAGGGCTTTTCTTGGTTGTAGAAATGTAAGTTCTGCCATTTTTGGTTATTCACATGTGCTTGAGTGATTAGTGTTACTTTAAATTTGAGGTCTATCACTAATTTTTAAACACTGTCTATTTCAAGAGTTTAGTAAATAACTAATAATAAATCGATCTAATGGGACACAAAGTGCAGTACATGGGAATACACTGGAAATCAACTAACCAGGAAGTTGACTAAATTCCTCATAACTGTGCAACTCCCAACTCCCCTCTTTCCCGAGGACTTTCTCCCACATTTTCTTTCTTTGCTATAATGAGCTGAAATATGCACCAAGAGTTGTCACCACTGTCAATCCATAGATTAAATATAGGTATAAATCTATAGAGAATTTCTGTTTTCACCCATATCCCCATGGGTTCTCTTATGCCCCTCCTAAAAAGAGTGTCCCATTTTGGAGATAACTGTCATAAAGCTAAATGTCTAAAAACTAGGGTTCTGAAGTTAGAGCATGTTTCATATCCTGAGTCTCACACTCACAGAGCCTCATCTGTAAAGTGGGGATAGTAGTATTATGTCCTTCATAGGATTAGTGTAAGGATTAAATAAGATAATGTATATACAGTGCTTAGCACATTTAGTACTCGATTAATGTTAGGTAATACTATTACCTCAATTTTTCTACAAAGATCATTTATTACTTTCATATTCAAGAAAGAAAAGCAAAACCCTCAAAAAAATAAGGTTTGACTCAAGTTCCTTAAAGGCAAAAGCTATGACTTGTCTTGCTCTTTTCTCTGTTGCTACCTGCCTAACCCAATGCCTGACCCACCGTTGTGTTTACAATTTACTTGTTGGATGACTGAATAGAGTGATAGCTAAAGATAAAGATGACATTGCTGCAGCAGTAAAGAGTTCCTTCACTTTGTGTACTGGTGATTATGGGAGACAGCAGGGAGTGTGGTTATGAAAAAAATGCACAGAATGTATTCTTAATGGCAATGATACTACGTCCCCTTGCACAGTCCAGACATATTTAAAGGTTTGCCTTTGCCAGAAATATTCCTGTAGCATTCCCTCCCCCGTAGAAATGACAAAGCATCTGGACTTTTGTCCTGGGATCCCATGAGCTAAAGGTGGCCCAAAGATTTTGTTCTGAATATATACTGCAGGAGGATGGGAAGCTCTAATTACTAATTGATTTTAAAATCAAAGTAAAATCATAAATACAATGTAAATTATACCTTGAAACACATTTATGTTATATTTCCAATTCATATATTCACCCCCTGCATGCATAAGTGTTTTGCACAGACAAGTTCTGCCCTGTGGCTGCACCCGAACCCCAGTCAGATGCCTGACAGATCCATCCTATTGATCAAAGGGAATTCTCTGCATGGCTCCTTGCACAAATAGCTCTCAAGACTAGAAAATAGCTTGGCCTGCCTGCATGTCCTGCTGCTGAGAGGCTACGAGTTTCCTTTTCATCTATGAAGGACTGAATATTTCATCAAGTAATGATTTCTTTAAATGTGAACCTAGCATATTTTATTCTGAGCTGGTTATATTTGTATTTTTCAGAACTTGGGGTTGTGAGCCGCTCAACTATAATATCAAATGCTTATTTGAGGGCTCCAGCACAATTTTAGTTGAATTAAAAGCTACAATTCTGCACTTGAAAATAAAGACAATTTCATGTGAATTGTTTTAAATTAAATATTGCGGAGTTCAGAATAATTCCTGAAGGAATCATTGTACCCAGTAGTGTTGCAGCTTATGCAGCTGCAGGTTCTGGAAGCCAGTTCTCCATTCAGTATAATTTTCCTTTAGACTCACTATTTAGACCCCAGAGAGCCGCTGTTGGCTTGGATGGGGTACACATAGTGTGAACACAGAAGAAAGGCCACACGAGGAAGTAACCTAGCGGGTACCCTCAGGTACCAGGAGGCTCCCATCTCTCTCATAAAACTTCTGCCCTGCCTGCCTGCAGTCGGGGGTCCGTGGCCTTCTGGAGCTTTGTAGAATGAAGAGGTAATAGGGATACCTCCGGGGGCAGAAGAATGGGCAGCAGTTCAGATGGACTCCCTTTTGCTCGTCCCCCTGCTTTCGTCCACCCGTGTGGAATACACCTGAGCATTAGTGTTCCTGGTAGCTTGAGAGAACCTAGGTTCTCTTTGCTCTCCTAGAAGCTCCTTTTACACACATAACCCTCTGCAGTCCTCCTCGAGGCTAAGATCTTGGCCTATATAATGCAATCTGTCTCAGTCAGTTTGGAAAATGAAAGCAGAACCAGGAATCAAACTTGTTTACTTAAATCCATACATTATGATCTAGTGTGGTCCAGTGGAAGTAAGAAGCTTGAAGGAAGAATCAGAAGTAGGATTCTAGTTCTAGCTTTGTAACCAATTAATTAGCTGTGACCTTGAGCAAATCAACTTAACTTCTCTGTGACTCAGTTTCTTCCCATTTTCAAATGGGAGTAAAGAAACCTGCTTTAACTGAGTTTGTTGTGAGAATCAGATGAGATTACATATAGGAAAATTCCCTAGATGTTTTTAAAAGCAATAAGAAATGACAGGTTTAAAAATACTACTATCCATTTATGTATAAAGTGGGTTAAAAGGTTATAAAATAAAAGCAAAGTAGATAAAAGGTTGAAATAATACAAACTAGAAACAACCTAAGAAAATATTAGGCACCATTTTTATTGCTCTATCAAATATTATAGAGGAAAACAAGGCCTGATGGTTATTCAGGCTCTCAGGAAAAAAACATACAAGATCTATAAACAACATTGATCTGAGGTAAAGTTTCAAGAAAACTGTTGAGTTTTCAACAAATAAGCAAAAAGCTCAGTCTTGATAATGAGGTTTCTTGTCTGACCTAAGCTGAGGTAACTTGAGACTTGAGTCAGAAAGCCTGGGCTTGAGGACAGCTCTGCTACTTAACTATGGTAGTTTGCGTGCCACAACCAGGTTGAAAAAGCCCAGCAAGTCCTGGTGTCAGCTCACACCTACAGTACCATGTAAGTGAAGCATTAATACCTGTCACGCAAGCCCAATGTCTGAGATCTGGGTTGTGAAATTCTTGCTGTGCCAACACTGGAGCAACCTCCTCTTGACTGTGCTTAAACTATAGAGCCAACGAGCTTTCGATTTGGGTCCACGTATGGGCTTTTAAGAGCAGGCTTAGTCAAGGCCTCTTTCAAACAGAAACCCCGCAAGATCCCCAGATTGGCTAAGTATTAATATCTGTTTACGGCAAAGAACTTTAACCACGTCCTAAACTGGGATTCCGACCTGATGTCTCATGGCCTGAGGGGATTGCGCAGTGTGAGGCAGTTGGCAAGGAGGGAGAAGGTGCTGCTGGGAGACAAATCACCAGGCATGAATAAGGAGTGTCTGGAAGAGTGTCAGGAGGCAGCAGGTGCTGTGGGGCTGTTCTTTGACACTTCCCATCTTAGGTACCATGTAAGTGAAGTGGTCCAGGGGTTCTAGAAGGTTTGAGGAAATGTGTCTCGGAACACCAGCTCCTGTTGCTAAGCGACCTCCTCTGAGAACCACGAAGAGTCAGGTGCTTTCTTACAATGTGGAGAGGCAGGTAAGTAGTGGAGACCCACAGGCAGAGAAGATGAGGAATCACTAATGAGGGCAGTGAGGAAGGGGGCTGGGGCATCAGAGGCTGAGCATGGAGCCCAGAGAGCTTCTGCCCTGGCACCAACCCCCAAAGGTCTAGAGCCAGAGAGCGAGCAAGCAGGAGCTAAAGCAAAGGCCCCCTGAGAAGAGGTGGGCAGCTCTGGTTGTGCATCAGCTATCAGCCCTCCTCCTGGAAACTCCTACAGAGCATTATAAGGAATGGGAAGGGCTGGAGTCCTGCTGGTCTGCCAGGTGGGGACACCGGCTTGAGTAGACTTGGAGTCAAGCAGTTAGAGTGTCCGTTACCTAAAACCCTACAACTGGGTGGGGGCGACTCGGGTTAGATCGTGGCTGGGCTGGGTCTACACAGAACAATTCTATTGCCTATTTATTTTCAGTCTGGGCTAGCAACACTTCCCATCCTCCTCCAACCGCCCACCCCCTCTCCACACACACACAGCATTCGCAGTTATTTAGCAGATTTCTGCTTTTCATGTGGAGGTAGGTTTAGAATCTCGTAGCTGAGGTACACCCTATTCCTCGAGGTCCCGTGAGAAAATCAAAGGAATATAGATAGCCTGTAGTAGTTTCTTTGGCTAGAGATCCTCTCCTTTCTTTCCTCGTGGGTCTAGGAATCACTGGAAGTGGAATTAAACCTTAATTATCAAGAAGGAAGAGGAGGAACAGGGGATGGGGGCGAGGGAGAAGGGGAGGTTTAAACGGGTAGGGGAGGAGCGGGAGGAGGAGGAGAAGTGGGAAGAGGAGAAAAGGAGTGGGGGTGGAGGAAGCCTACTTGTGTTTGACTTCTGCCTTGTGGGTCTCTTTTCTCTGTGTAGGTGCCCACTTATACCTTGCTTTAGCTCCAACCTCTGCTAGACTGACATTTTTGTATTTTGAAAGTTCCCTTGGGATATATTCCTAAAAACAGAATAACTGAATTAAGGAATAGGTGCATTTTTAGGCTTCTGTTACATATGGCGCAATTGGCTTCAAGTAAGTTTATGTCATTTTACATTCTCGCCAAAGGTTAATAGGGGCTTTCATTTACCAGTGCTCCCTAAAATCTTAGCCAGTTTACTGGGTGGAAATGGGCCTCTATTTGTTGTTGGAATTTTCATTTTTTAAATGACAAACTATTCAATCCTTTCAACAAGATTTTAATAGAGCTACTGAATTCTGACCTCTGTTCCATTAAAAAGCATTTGGAAGTTAATAAGGAAGTGTCTGTCCTACTCCTTGCCTTATACACTAGGGGAGCTAAGTATATGCTCAGCATCCTGAAACACAGGACATGCAAAAATGTGTGGCTCTGGGAGGACGAGGACAGGTCCATGTTCCATGTAAACACGTAAGCAGGGAAGACTTCATGGAGGAGATGTGATTGGTACCGGGTCCACAAGATGGGTAGCTTTTGAGTAGGTGAAGATGTGACAGGACATTTCAACAAAGGGGGAGTTCAGGCAGGAGAAGAGAGCAAAACCTAGAGTTAGAAATGAGTAATTCATGTGTGTTAGCTCCGGTTCTCCAAGAAGCAGACGCCAAAATGGAATTGAATGAGCAAGGATTTCATTAGAAGAAATGCCTGTGAGAACACTGAAGGAGCGGGAGAAGGCTGGGAAAACCATCAGACTGTGCTGCATGTCTGACCCTGAGTGAAGGAGACAGGGAAGGAAAGTTGAGTGGAAGCATCCTGGACTTCCCTGCAGTGTATGCAGATTTGGGGGAAGGGTGTCAGGGAGTCCTTGAGCCAAAGCTAGCCATCAGAGGAGTCCCTTATCTCCCAGGAACAGGCTGCCTCAGTATCTCTGCTGCACTCAGTCACTGGCTGGGAGCAGGCTGTGAGAAGCTGGGAAGCATGGTCTTGAGGCAAATGTGATGATGGATTTCATAACACAACACTGAGATCCTTCCTTGGTCAGTTACCTTCCTGTCATTGAAGGTGTGTGAGGTGCGTTCTCACGGTGTCTGCAACACGACTGGGAGAGAGTGAGAAGACTGGCCTGACAGGCAGGGTAGGTCCCTTTACCGAGAGGTAGGAGAGGGTCTCTACCTTTACCTCCTGAGAGATCTCTTGATATCTGTGTGTGGAAAGAGAACATGGTGGTGGTAATGGTAGTGCAACTTCACTTCTCATGCACCCCAGGGGCTGGGATCTGGACAGTCAGGCCAATGAAGAGTGTGTTGGGCGTGGTGGATGGGCCCTTGGCATCCATTGCTCCTTCCAGTGCGTTTTCCTGTACTGCAGAGGTTGGGAAGCTAAGCACCACATTATCTAAGCTCCTTCACAGCTATTATTCTGGATGCAAATTAAGTTCTACCCATTAGATGCACTATTGGGAGAAAGGCAGAAATGAAGCAGAGGCCATCCTCCTGCTGTTTTTGAATGTTTTCTGCTAGCAACTGAGGTCATGGAGACTTTGGGTTTTTATGCAGCAGCATTCCAGAGTGTTCAGTCTCCAACTTAAAGAGTTAGACAAGCTTTAAGAGTTGTAGGGGTGGCAGCTTCCTGATATCTGACCCACAGCTAAAGTGGTGTGTTCTGGAGAGTTCCAGTAGTGACCTTCTGATTTCCCACCTTCCTGGCAGTGGCAGAGAAGGGACTCCCTGGTGAACGAGTGCAGCAGTGTCCTTTAGGGAGACATTTCTGGAGGCCCAGCCTGCTTTCTAGCCTTTCCAATGATTTTTGTTTTGTTTTGCAATAAATAATTTTTAGAGCAGTTTTAGGTTTAGAGAAAAATGGAGTGGAAAATACAGATAGTTCCCATGTATATGTCCCACCCCCCCACCAACACACAGCCTCCTCTGCTATCAGCATCCTAGCCCTAGAGTGGTACATTTGTTACAATCAATAACCCTACTCTGACACATCTTTTTCAGCCAGAGCCTAGAGTTTACACTAGGGTTCACTCTTGGTGTTGTATATTCTACATGTTTTGAAAAATGTGTAATGATATTTTCCGCCATGATAGTATTGTATAGTGTGCTTTCACTGACTTAAAAATACTTTGTGCTCTGCTTATTCATCCTTCCCTTTCCTTAACTCCAGCAACTACTGTTCTTTTTACTATCCCCATACTTTTGCCTTTTCCAGAATATAGTTGGAATCATGTAGTTGGAATCATACAATGTGTAGTCTTTGCAGAATGACTTCTTTCACTTAGTGATATTTAAGCGTCCTTCATGTCATTCATGGCTTGATGGCTCATTTCTTTTCAGTGCTGAATAATCTTCCATTGTATGGATGTACCATAGTTTATTTATCCATTCACCTACTGAAGGAAATGTTGGCTGCATCTAATGTTTTTGTAAACACCCAATTGCCTACATTAAATACTTTGATGCTTAAATACCTATAGTAGTTTTCATTTTCTGCATTTTACCCTGACTAATATAAAGGATAAGGTGTCTATTAAGATACATACTGTTGGCATGGGGTAGAAGTCACAACAGAATGGGGCCCATCTGAGAAATAGGTTTACCTGACCATTGCTTTTCTAGCTTATATCCTTCATCATGTTAGTTAAACTCCTCAAACACCACTTGTTCTGTTCCCTATGGAAGTGAAGAGATTACTGTCACAGATTAATCCCAAAAAAGAATTGGGGGTCTAAGGCTCAGGCTTTACCATGTGGGGACCAACAGGGTTTGGCTCCCCTGCCTCTGTGTCTTTGCTCTTATAGATAGTTCTACTCTGTTCCAAGAGCACACTAAGCTTTTTCTCATCTCACGGTCTCCTCACTTGTTTCTGAGATGCCCTTCCTCTAGCTCACCACATGTCTGGATCTTCTGCATCCTTCAGGTTTCAGCTCACATGTTACTTCCTTATATAATGTAAACCCTCACTGTTGTTTTCTAGGATATCTCCCTTTTTTGCAGAGATGTACTTAATTCAGACCATAAGAATCTCAAGCTTTACCTTAAATCAAGCAAAAGCTTTGCCGTATCCCAAGAGTTAAATATGAGGGACAAGCTAGAAGGAAATTTGTTTCCATTATCTCTTGTTGTGAAACAACGCATCTCAGAACTTAGTGGCTTAGAACAACAACTTATTGTCAATTCTATTATTTCTAAAAGTTAACTGGTTTCGACTGGGTGGTTCTTCTAGTGGTCTTTCTTGCAGTTTCTCATGCAGTTGCAGTCAGATGGTGGTTAGGCCTGGCTCATCCAAAATAGCTTCACTCATATGTCTGGTGCTTTGGCAGGGATGGCTGGAAGGCTGGATTCAATCGGACGTGGGGATGGCTAGGCTTCTCTCTTCCATGTAGTGCCATGTAGGCTAGGCTTCTCCCTGTCCAAATGGCCTCTCTGCACGGTGTCCCCATGTGTTTGTTTTTTTTTCCATCAGAGCAACTAAACTTTTTACATAGTCGCCTAGGGTTCCCAATAGGACAAAAAAACAGAAACTGCCAGGGCTTCTTAAGGCACATTGCTGGAACTGGCATAGAGTCACTTCTGCCACATCTTTTGATTAAAGCAAGTTATAGAGCCAGCTCAGATTCCATGTGGGAAGGGACTATACAAGGGTGTGAATACCAGGAGGCCTGGTGAATTGGGGTCCACCTTTAGATTAGCTACAACAGCACTTAAACATCGTCAATGGACTTCACCAACATCCATGAAGCTGGCTAATCAGTAACAATGATGATCACTGATGATGATGATGATGAATGAGGAGAACTCTACAGTTTTTAAATTATTTTTGTCTTCGAGACTTGAGATAGTTCATAAGAAACCATGGGCAGAACTGGGAGCCAAATGACTATCTAAGAATTAAAAAAGTTAAAAGCCACAGATGATGGATGATATCAGCCATCAGGAAAAGTCTTTAGGGCAAATAAATCCCTAAATCATTCAAGGGGAAAAGTAGCCATTAAATTTCCTAAACAGGAGGGTATCAATCACCTAAAAGAGAGAGGTTTTAATGGAAAGTTGGGTTGGAAACCAGAATACAGGGGGTTATGTAGGAAGTAGGAGGAATGTGGGTAGGGTGAGGGTAACAACTTACTCACACAATACTGCCAGGAGCTCTGAGGCACTGCTTATGGGAAGGGAAACTGGTATAGTCTTTCTGGATGGTAATTTGGCAACAGATCATAAAAACCTTGACTATATTAATGTCTTTTGACCCAGTTATTCAGCTTCTAAGAAATTAGCTTAATGAAATTATCAGACGTGCAACGATTCATAGACCAGGAAATTCACTTAACATTTTATTTTGTTTTATTGTGAAATACACCTTATATACAGAAGCATGCACAAAACGTTGGAGTTTATTTTAAAGAACTGTAATAAAGTAAGTACCTGCGTAGCCACCATCCAGGATAACAAATAAAGCATCACTCCCCCTGTGCCCTTTCCCAATTTCATGCCTTTTTTCTCTACCATGAGTAACAATTGTCCTAACCTTTGAACAATCATTTCTCCACTTTTCCCCTTAGAGGTTTACCACCTTTAAATATATTTCTACATAATATAGTGTTTAGTTTTGTCTGCTTTTGAATTTAATATAAATGCAATCATGCTGTTTGTGTTCTATTATTTGCTTCCTTTGCTCTCCATTATGTTTTTAAGATTCTTGACTGTTGATGGGTATGGTTCCAGTTCATTCATTTCTACTGCTGTATGATATTTATCTCTTCCACCTTGATGAATATTTGATGATCTATTTTTTGCTATTATAAACAAGGCTGCTAAAAGACTCTTATTCCCGTTTTCTGCTGCACATGTATAAAAATTTCGCTTGGGTATAATCAAGAAGTAGAACAGCATAGATTAGCAGATGTTCAACTTTCCTAACAACACTACACTGTTTTCCAAAGTGATTTCACTCATTTACATTTTGGCATATGGTAGTTTCAGTTGCACCCGATCCTCATCAATACCAGAAACTGTCAGACATTTTCACTTTTGCCAATCTAAGGTAGAGAACGTTATCAGTCTAGCAGAACACTGGTTGCTGACACCTGGGGTGGGGGTGACTCCAACTATACAAAGAATAGCAAGGACCACCACAATGCCAGCCACCAGGAATAGAAGTGCAAACACTTCTGCATTGTGGTGTCAGAGTCATCAAGGAAAACACAACACAGTTAAGCACTGGATGGAACAACACTATGTTCACATACAGAAGAAACAGAGCAAGATCGGTTCTAATAGTGTGTATGGTCCCCCATGGCTAGCCAGTGCCCCCATTAGCCAATGAAGGGCAATTGGCCTATCTGCACTTCTCTTGTGCCACAGTAGAAGGACTGTAACCCTCCCCAGTGGAGTGGGAAATACTGAAAGCCAGGAGTGAGCCTAAGGTCATTGACGCATACATTCTAGCAGAACAAAGGAGCACACATTGAGCCTGGAACAGAGAACGATATTCCCACACAAGGTGATAAGCCCAGCGCATGCTGTGTGGACTCTTTTTCTTTTAGTAAAGAAGTATTCCGGGTCCAAGTCCCATTCTTACGTGCCCAACTGGGGGAGGTCAAAAGGCTGCGCACAGGAGATTGCCTTTCCCAATGGTATCTTTTTGTGTTTCCTCTAACTACAATCTTATTGAGATACAATTCATATTTCATACAATTCACCCATTTAAAGTGTACAAACTCAATAGTATTTAGTATATTCACAGAGTTGTGCAATCATTACCACTATGTCATTTTTAGAACATGTTTATCACCCCAAAGAGTAACCCTGTATCCATTAGCAATCATTCCCCATTTACCTCCAGCCCATGACAACTACTAATCTACTTCCGATCTCTATGGACATTTTATACAGATAGAATTATACAATATGTAGCCTTTTGCGACTGGCTTCTTTCACTTAGCATACTATTTTCAAGGTTCATCAATGTTGTAACATGTATCAGCCCTTTATTCTTCATTTCTTTTTGAATATTGTTGAACATTTCATTGTATGGATATACTACATTTTATGAATATATGTTTTACAGTGATTGTTTAGTCATTCATCAGTTGATGGACATTTGGTTTATTTACTTTCTCACTACAAAATACAAGATCTTAGAACACTTTAATTCCATTTATTCCCCTGAAGACTTCTATGAAATTGTTGTCATGTGTTTTAATTTAAAATTATTGTCATGTATGCATGACAATTTAAAATTGTAAACAATTTAAAACCATTGCATAGAAGTCATGAGGGGGGTAAATGGAGTTAAAGTGTTCTAAGGTTTTGTATTTTTCAGTAGGAAAGTAAATATATTAATTACAAAGATTGGTATATATGTTGTTGTTTTATAGTCGATTTTTGTTTTGATTCACCCACATAATTACCACTTTTTTATTCATTTGGTTTTTTCAGACTTTCTATATGAGCTTACCTTTTTTCCAGCACAAATATATATGTGTAGGTATTTGTGTGTGTGTGTGCACGCACGTGTGTGTTTAAATATCAAGAAAATAAAACACTATCATTTAGAATTCTATACCCAGTGAAAATATCTTTCAAGATAATGGCAAAAGAAAGGCGTTTTCAGATAAAAACACAGAGAGAGTTTGCTAGCAGCAGACTGGCACCAAAGGAAATGCTGGTAAATACAGTTTGTCACATTGAAGATATCATCCCCCTGGCTTCTTGCTTCCATTGTTGCCTTGGGGAGCATAGCTCTTAACCTATCTGCTGCTCTCTTCAAAGTAAACTACCTTTTATCCCTGGATGCTTTTAAGATATTTTTGCATTTGATCTGGGTTCTGCCTTTAGGTAGTCTGTAGCCTTCAATATCCTTGCCAGCTCTTTGATGCTTTTGAATATGTTCTCAGCATGGTTAATTTGTTTTCAGTGGGAGTATCTATCTGGGAACTTTGCCTGGCAGGATACCAGAAATAAAACATCAAGTATAATAACACAAAATTAGAAACAGTCTTTCTGCCCAACAGTAGCTACTGGTTAAATAAAATGATACATCCTTTCAATGGAATGCTATATAACCATTTAACTCCTATTTTTAAAGGGAAAATGTCAGAAGCGCAGAGTGTCTTAATATAGGCAAAGTAGGATGGAACCTGTATGTTTTGAGAGCTTCCTGTACGTTAGTTACTGTCCTATGAATAATTACATGTACTACTGTTTTTAATCCATACAACAGCCCCATGACATAGGGCTCCTTATTCCTCATCTAAAGAAGAGGAAAGACTCTCAAAAGACTTATTAACTTGTCCAAGACCATCCACCAAGGACAAATAAAACTATAACTGTGTATATTAACTATATGAAGAAAAGATACTAACAGAAGGCGGGACTCTGCCAAGAAAAGACGAGAGAAAGAGTAAGAATTTGGCGGTGGGAGTGGCGGAGGGGCTCTGTCTAGCTCTGTACAAGTGTTGAGGATACTAACTGGCTAATGCCATGCCAGTCTGTGCAATGCACCTCTGTAATGGCATCAGACAGTTAGTTTTAAAGCCATGGAGCACATCCAACGAACTCTCCTACTCTCACTCCATGACCATCGAGACCTTCTGACGTCATATTTTCCGGCAGATGAAAGGATATGTCTACCAGTTTAACAAACATCTAAGCAGTTGTATTTCTCACTATAAATTAATACCTTGGCCTTTGAGTTTATTCATCTGTCCCTTGTAATTTGGATGATGTGACCTACCCCTCTGACGTCTGTCTGTTCTTGGTGCTCTGACAAAGTTGAGTTTGTAGGCCTATAAAGCTGAGAACCAAATCCTGGACCAAGGGCACTCTTCCAGCGCCTGGGAGCCACTCACTGGCCGCCAGCCAGCCTTTCTATCTGCTGTCTTCCTCTTGCTTAATTGCAGTGCAAGTTGAATAAGTTGTTGAAATGTTCTTCCAGTTATTAAGTTTTTCTCTCTCACACCCAAACCCACCCTTCTATACTCTGCATTGTGATGCTGGCTTTAGAATTCTAAAAACCACATTTCCACTTTGTCAGGGAGCTATAATGCTAGAGAAAAAAAGAAGGGACTGGCTCCTTCTTGTGCTTCCTGAATGTTTCCTGTTTCTGTGAGCATAACACTAGCATCACTGTTTTTTTTAATTAAAATTTAATTGGGTGACAATGGTTAGTAAAATTACATAGGTTTCAAGTGTAAAATTCTGTAACACATCATCTATATATCATGTTGCGTGTTCACTACCCAGAGTCAGTTCTCCTTCCATCACCATATATTTGACTCCCTTTACCCTTTTCTACTATCTCCCCCTTTACCCTCCGGTAACCACGTGTCTATGAGTTTTTGTTTCTTTATTTGTTTGTCTTGTTCTTTTGTTGTTTTCAATTTTATACCCCACATATCAGTGAAGTCATAAGGTTCTCGACTTCTTCTATCTGACTTATTTCATTCAGCATAGTAATCTCAAGATCGGTACTAGCATCACTTCTTTATCCCAACAGCCTCAGTTCCTTCCTGTAGGAGCAACTTAATTCACTTTGGAGTTGTTCTCAGTATTGCAGGACCCGATTCATCCTGCCCTCTCAGAGACACCTGCATCAGCAGCCTGAAATTCTCTCTTCAGAGGTCAGCTTCCTGCTCTGGGTTCCTACATTGTAATAATTCCAGTTTCTTTCCTTTGTTCTCCAGTTCTAGGGCTAGTAAATGCTTCTTGCAGAAGGTGCCTCTGTGACACCTCTTCTGCCCTTTCATTTACTTAGTTAACAACTTTATACATGGGTAACAATTGTATTTTCTCTGTTCTAATAACTGGTATGATTTCTGTCTCTTGGCTGTAACTTGAGTGATATAGATGTGTATATAAGCTGTTGAAACGGGCAAAAAGATGTTTACTCATGTCTAAGAATCTGTATACGATTTTCAAAAAACAAAAATGAGATGAGTTCACATCAAACAATTTGTCAAAATAGGAAGAAAACGGGAAGAAATAAATGAACAATAGCGTGGCACATTTTGTAGATATTTGATTTGATTTTTTTCTCCCTTCTTCATAACTGAGCAGTTGCTCAAGGTGCTCCTATATCTTTTTCTTAGTTCTGGAAGCCAATAAATCCCAAAATAACACCATTACAGTAAAACAAGCTGCATAGCCCAAAGATGGATTTACTGGAATGATGTCAAATGATTGTTTCCATAGTATGGAGTGCTTACTTTAGGACTTTCTTAGAGCTGAGATTTCAAAAGGTTATTATTTTGGCTTGAGGCGAGGCTTGAAAGGATATTCTAGGGGAAGAGAGCATGGCTTAACAATTGCTTGCTTCTGGAAGGTTTCTGGGGTTGTCTGAAGGGCAAAGGAAGAATAACTCTGGGGCATGCTTTGAACACTTTGTAGTCAGTTGTCTCCAAGAGAAGAAATGATTTAGCCAGTATGTCAAAGAAACAAGCCAGTCCTGATGGTTAAGCCAAAATCTGAATTAAAAAATCGTGGCTTTGTGTAATTATTCAGGGTTATATTGCTGAAAAATGTACATGCTTTGGATCTGTTTAGCATGTCCCTGTTCGAAAAGGAAAGCGTCTTAAGCAGTACTACCCTAACACTTGATCACCTGCTTACTGCCTATGCGTCCTTCATTTCCCGGAAATCTGGAACCTCCCTCCATCATAGGTCTAGGCTACACAGATGTAGCTCAAGGCAGCATTTATGGAAATACTAATTGTCTGTCTTGTAGTTCTGAGCTAAGCCAAGCACCGCTGATTTCAGAGAAATTGTCCCCTACACTTTCTTCCTCTAGGAAGTATTTCCACATTAATGATAATGTAAAAGCAGCCAGATATTCTTACGCCTTTTTGAGGACAATGATTACAAGACATGGAACCTGCCCGCACCATGCACATACTCCTCTTTCCCAAGCACCACACCAAAGTTATTTGAATCAAATGGCATTGAGTATCCAAAACATTTCACTCCTGATCCCTTGCTCCAGTCCAGTGAAAACCTCAATTCTAACCTTTGTCTTGCCTCATTCACACAGTCTTCTCAATTATCCTCTTTTTTTCAAACGTAAATTACCTTGGAAGACACCAGTCTTAGAACTAGATACAGGTGACGGTTGTAAAACATTATGAATGTACTAAATGCCACTGAATTGTACACTTTAAAATGATTAATGGTTAATTTTATATTATGCATATTTTACCTCCAAAAAAAAGAGAGAGAGAGAAAGGATACAAATTACCAATATCAGGAAGAAAAGGATGGACGTCATTACAGACTCTATAGACATTAAAAGGATAGTAAGGAATTACTACAAACAATACTATGTCCATTTTATCCAAGTTGTTTAGCCATTCAACAACTTGGATAAAATGGACACTTTCCTTGAAAGACACCATCTACCAAAATTCAAAGAGAAATAGATAATGTCAATAGTTCTATACCTATCAAGGAATTGAATTTGCAGTTAAAAAATCTTCCAACAAAAAAAAATATTCCAGGCCCAGATAGTTTCACTGGTGAATTATACCAAACATTTAAGGAGGAAGTTTTCTACTTAATTTTCCTTTCTACTTAATTTTTTTTCAGAAAGAAGGGAACAGCCAGAATTTTCCCGTTACCAAAAGCTGATAAAGACAATACAAGGAAACTACAGAGCAATATCCCTCAGCAACATATTAGAAAATAAAATCTAAGAATATATAAATAGGATGATACATTATGACCAAGTGATGTTCATTCCAGGAGTGCAAGGCTGATTCAACAAGTTGAAAATCAATCAATGTAATTTACCATATTAACAGACTAAAGTAGAAAGTCCACATAATCATCTCAATAGATGCAAAAAAAGAATTTAACAAAATTCAACATCCATTCATGATCAAAACTCTCAGAAAACTAGGGATAGGAAGGAATTTCCTTAACCTGATAAAGAGCATCTGCAAAACAATTACATCTTACTTAATGGTTAAAAAAAAAAAAAGGCTACATGCTAAGATAAAAAAAGAAAACAAGGGCAGGATATAGAAAGGAAGAAATAAACTGTCTCTATTTGCAGATGATCTGGTTGTCTATGTAGAAAATCTCATACAATCTACCAAAAAAGCTCCTAGAATTAATAAATTATTTAGTAAGATCATAGGATACAAGACCACTATAGAAAAATCAATTTAATTTTTATATATTGACAATGAACAATTCAAAGTTAAATATTTTTAAACTTATGGTAGCACACACAAAAAATGGAAATACTTTGCTATAAATCCTGCAAAATATGTGCAGGATCTGAATACTAAAAACTATAAAATACAGATGAAAGGAATCCAAGAGAATCTAAACAAATGGAGAAATAAATTGTGTCCATAAATTTTAAAACTCAATATTGTTAAATAGTCAATTCTCCTCAAATTGATCTATAGATTTTATGTAAACCCAATCAAATCCCCAGCAGGAATTTTAGTAGATAACATTGATTCTAAATTTTATGTGTAAACGCTGGTGAATTAGAATTACCAAAACAATTCTGAGAAAGAACAACAAAGGACTCATCCTATCTGATTTCAAGACTTACTACAAAGCTACAGTAATCAAGGCAGTGTGGTAATTGGCAAAAGCCTACAGATAGAAAGTATGCAAATCGCCCCCACCTACATATCTCTTTCCCAAGCACACACTGAAGCAATTGGAATCAGTGATATTTTGTATCCCAAAGCAGGCCTGTGGCAGAAACTTCTAATTGTCCCCAAATATCCATTCTTCCCTCTTCTGTTTAAGTAACAGAACTCCTGACTTTGGGTACATGACAGCCCAGCTCGGAGACTACATTTTTCCTCTTCTCTTGTAATGAGGTGTGGCCATGTGACTAAATTCTGGCCAATGGAATATGAGCAGAAGCGTTCCAAGCATCTTCCAGTTCGTGTCTTTAAAAGGACGTGCAATATGAGGCTGGAATGGGAGCCACCTCTGACCATGCAAAGGGCAACATCTGGAGCACGGAGGAACAATTTTGCAGGTGTCTAGGCTTCTGAAACCTGAGGGAGCAGAGCAAACCTACCCTTTACTTTATTTATGCCACTATTATTTAATATCTATTACACAACTGAAACAATATCCTAGTAAACACGAAGTACGAGTGCTCCCCATTTAACTTCCCAAATGCAGAAAAGTTGAAAGAACTCAGGGCCTCATCAAGTCTAACTGCGCCAGGGCTTGCCACCTTGATCACACCCTTTTGACCTATTTAACCCCAAACCTAGTTTCACCCTTATTTCTTTCCTTTTCTCAACTCATTCCTGCTCTCCATTCTCTTTCAGCTCTTGGCTTTATATTAAATTCATTTGTGTTGTTATTCACTCTTGTCTTTTTTGCCTTATATCCATTTCCAATTGGTTGCAAAAGCAAAAATAGGGAAGATGAAAGTTGAAAGGGTACAGTTGAATGTCCAGCTTAAACAGTTTACAACAGCCGCTGACAACTGCTGGTTTGTTTTTTTACTCTGAAGCTTACTTTTCTCCTTTTGAATATTTTACAAAGTATTCAGACAGTCTGCTTTTATCGTTTTGTAACTGAGAGATATGTTATGGTATAGAGAGACAATATGTCTTGCATGCTATCCCCTATTTTTTATTCCCGTTAGAACAGTTAAAACATAGTTGCTTGATTTGTGTAATATTCAGCCAGACTTCGTCAACTACTTAAAAAGGAGTGTTTGTAAAACATTGATATTTTTCATCTTCACTTATGGAAATTAACTTTTATAAAGCAAAGAAAGCAAAATTCCACTATGTGCAATAGTGTAGACAACCTCAATGATATATCAGTCTTTAGTTGTAGGCACTAATTTTTATTTATTATGAGTTAAATAATATTGCATTCCCAGTGTTTATTCTCCAATGATTTGATGAAGACAAATTCTCATTTTTTTAAATGAAGAATTGGGAATGCTAATAAACCCTTTCTGCAATTTTATTGATTTTCACCTATGTTTTCTTTTAACTCTTAGGAATTTCACTACCTGAATTTTTTTTGCTGTACTAAAAGTAAAATATAGTCGATTAAGAGGCACTGCTTTAAACATTGTTATAAATATTTTTAATGTAAGACGTGTCATTCAGAGTGATGAAAGTTCACTTATTAGATTCTGCCCTCTTGGCAAATAGTAGTAATTATCATTTATTGAACACTTAATACATGTGTAAAATTGTGTCTTTACATTATTGCGTTTTATCATACCATAAGTCTTTCTGAAGAAAAATTAAAAATTAATACCTGTTCCAAAGTTACATAGCTAGCATTAAATCTGATAGGTATATATACACAATTTATATAGAATGTTTTAAATGTATTCATTTGAAGGATATTTTAACATTGCAAATTGCCAATAATAAATCTAACATGTGAGGATTCCTTTTCTTTACTGTTTGTGATGGACAATCAATCCAATAATATTCACATCTCAACTTATAACCCTTATATATGGATAAGTAGTGGTTTCTATTGGGATCTTTTGCTAATTCACTGAAAAACTAAACTTGCTCCACAATTTAATTTTATTAAAAAGCATCAATTCTGGATAATATTCTTTGCCCACATGCATAAAGACAATAGTTACCATTTTTTTTGAGTACTTATGATGTGCCAGGCCTTGTGTTGGATCCTTTACATACATCGTCTTGTATAATTTTCACAACAAACACAACACTGCATGGCAGATATTTTATCTCCACTTTACAGTTGAGGAAACTAACTCTCCAAGAGAATTAGGAAATTGCTCAAGTTATCCAATAAGAATACATCTTAGCCGAGGCCCAAATCCCCGCCTTTATCTTTTCAGGAGCGGCACTGCTTGATTGAATGCCAAAACATTTGACTAACAAGTGGGGATAAAAATCAGTCATTAATTACTTGTTACTTGGTGTCATACAGACTTCTGTTGTACTGAATTCAACCAAGGTCTTTACTGAATTCCATTACTGTGATTTTTTATGTGTCTAAAAATCCAAGGAGAATTGGTTGAATTCTATCAGATCTAAAGTTCCCAAATCATTTGGAAGCATGTAACTATTATATGAAAAGAATTCTTTAAAAATCTCAGTTATAGGATTAAATGAAAATCACACTCATTATATATATATATATATATATATATATATATATATATATATATATATATGCAAGAGTATGATAATAAGGGAAAAGAAATAATTGTAGTAATAATGAAATAATAATACAATAATTAAATATTAGGGTAGTAATGTTAAAATTAGAAGTTGTGCAAGTGGAAATGTGGAACTTGAAATGAAATTTCTCTTTTCAAATAAGAAGTAACATCTTTATACTACCTTAAAATATTAGGGGAAAAGCCATTTCACAAAAACTTCCTTTCCTTGACAGACTATTCTGCAGAATCCTGCTAAGCTTTCACAGATGATAGCTGAATTTTTCTTGGATTTATAACCCAAGAAGAATTCTCCAGGCCTTCAGTAGTTTACTATCATGGGCGAGAAACTGTTGTAAAATAATTTCAAAAAGAAGTAAATAATTTAAATTAAAAAATCCTATGCAAATGGATTTTTGTGAACCAGTATTTAGAGTACTCTTTTAGTGATCTGGAAACTGCAATCTGTTATCCAAAAATCCTTTTTCCCTTTTGTGTTGTGTTTCCTATTACTATCAAAAAAGAATATGTAATGACAACTGAAAATATTTCAAACCTAAGAAAGATATCTTACTGAAAGAAACAGTCATAGATAGGATAAAAATAAAATAATCACAAATATTTTGCTGAGAGTTTCACATAGAACATAGATAGCTCATGATAAACACATAAAAAGATCTTATTTATAGTCTGTAATCCAAAAACACCTCTCAGGTCTCTCTTGATTGACCCTGAATAAAAGTCTTACTTCAGGTGACAGAATAAGGTCCATTAATGTTGCTCATGCATTTCAACATAAAAATGGAATAGAATCATTGACTACAGGTAGGAATGTGCAAAACTACTCAAGATAAATATGCTGCTCTGAGGCTACACATTCACTCCACTTTCATCTGCCAGCTTGATTTCTGAATTGGGCAGTCATGGATAAAAGGTATGTGATCTGAAAAAATAGTGTATGTCTTTTAAAAGTCAGTGTCATGTAATGTCATTCCTTTTGGCAAAATTTATGTTACATGGTATTAGACCATGGGCTGAGCTAATGTAACACAATGCATTAAAAACTGCACATGATGATTGCAATATGTGTCAGCACAATGAATTGTTATATCAGATACCTGTTCAGCTGTAAATAGGACCTTCTGTAACTCAGTGGCAAAAGGATTATATTCTCTTAATGCCTGCGTAGAACTCCTGTTGTCTAAAACATGCAGCCCTCCAACATCCATACTCTGTGACCTGGGGTCATTGAAGTTGTATGTGAACAATGAGAACACAGTACATTACGAAAACCACAATTAGAGACATTTTTGTTTTCATAGGCATCTTTCTTCCAAAGATCCAATGGCTATATTGTCCCCTCTCCTCAACAAAGAGACATATACATGGAGCTCTAATGGATTCTGTGTCAGTTAGAAATCCTTTGGGCTGTCAATAACACAAAGCTCATAAACAGTAGCTTAAATACACAAGGATGTGATTTTCTCATGTAAGATGACTAAAGACAGACAGCTGCTGGTTTTGATTCAGCAGCTCAATAATATCAGGGCTGGAGTCTCTGAAATGTTTGTCTTTCCCTCATGGTTGACAGATGGGTATTTTAACTCATTATTCCATCTACTTTCATGGAAAAAATGAGAAGAGGGTAGTTCCCGATATTTGTCCTTTTAATCAAGAAATGGAAAGCATTTCCAGGAACCACCTACATATTTCCACCTATATCTATTTGCCCAGAACTGTGCACCTGGCCAGCTCTAGATGCAAAGGAGGTTGAGAAAGTAAACCCTACAATGGAAGCAGGTAAAGAAGAAGGGTTTGGGGAATGAACATTGAGTAAGTCAGTTAAAAGTGTCTACCATAGATGCCATGAACAGTTTATAAATAGAGTAGAAAGCATAGTTGAGGAAGACTTTCAACAGTGATAAATTCATATGGTAAAAATTTTAATACTGCCTTCTATCTCAAGTAGGTGTGGCCTGTCTGGTACTCTCCTCTTAGGGTTTACTAGACTCCACATAGCATCCTATCCACAAGACACATCAGCATCGTTGGCTCTACTGGGCTATATCACCTGGATATCAGGGCAGCTGGCACTGCAGCCTAGATCTGAGGCAGAGCCCACTTTTGCTCTGTGCCCCACTAAAAGCTGGCAGTCTTCTGAATCATTTGATTAATGAGTCAGAACAGTACTCCCGAGTGCAGTATATTATTACCCCACTTATTTGGAAAGTGATTCTGGAGGCCAGCATTTGAGGAATGGATGGATGAAACAGGGAGAGAAGAAAAGCAAATGCAAGCATGGATTACTGAGTTCGCCATTGCTACAGGTGATTGGTGCTTGATTCCATGGGACCATCTGAAGAGCCTTATAAAATGTGTCTTAAAACGACCTGCTACCTGGAGAATGAAAGGGGAGGTACTGTTCCCCTGCAATACTGGTTGTGTGTGTACATGTACTGAGCAGTTTCCCATGCCTGCCTCCTGTCTTAGTGGGGCTCATGGCCCAGGCTGGAAGCAGGGGACTGTCAGGCTGTACTCATGAAATGCTGGTTAAAGTCTGAGTGTGGCTGGGTGCCACTGCCAAAGCTCCAGTCAGAGGGATGGCCAAGAGAATTTGAAAAGATGTACTAGTGTCAGGGAAGGAAAGGACTCTTCTAGATCTCTTTGGAAGAGGTATAATTCCTAATGATGAAGGAAATATTTCAAGTCTTTCAAGCACCTAGAGGTAGTTGTCAGAGACATTTCACAAAAATATCCTTTTATCAACAGCACTTTACTTAAGTAATCTCTCTAGAGTGTCTTCTCCAATTGGCCATCAGTTTTATTAAACAGAAGTGCAACATTAGAGCAAGTGCATATAAGCCCTATCTATCTGTGTCTCATTGCATGCAGGTTACTCAGTTTTCAGGAGAGTAAAAACATGACCAGTCTTTTGTTTTCGTCAAAATTAGATGTCAGTGCCATATTTGACTTTTCTTTAACTCCGCAAATACTTACTGTGCATCTAGTAGGCACTAAGCATTAAGCTTGGTGCTGGGGAGACTAAGATGAATGAATGTAGTGTGGTCTCTCCTCCTGAGCTTGGAGTCAATTGGATAATGTCGTGCAGGGATGTTCATAGCCCTGTAAGTGTATGCGGAAAATAACTTGTATATTTGTAAGGGAATCTGTAGCATTGTTTAATAAAATAGTACCTCAACCCTCCAAGATTAGCAATGGAAGAATTGCCATTCAGAGAGGAGATGGCTAGACTTCCCCTTGTTCTGCCAGATTCCCCAAGTCCCGGGGATCTCGTCAACTCTCAATCTCAAACGTTGATTAACTTATCCCTATAGAGTCCCCTACAGATTGGTTCTTACAGTTCACCTGAGGCCCAGGCTGGAATATTTAAAAAGAACTCCATTAAGGTTTAGAGATAACAGAACAAAAGGGTGCCAAACACTGAGAAACGTAATTTGCATAGTTTCTATTTCAAAGGCCTTAAGGCATCTCCCTGATCTCCCTGTCTGGATGCTGCAGGCCACCTTGGGTTAGTACACTTTCCCTTGGTCAGTAGTCCTATGGTTAGTATTCCAGTAACAAGAAAGGACCTTCCAGAGGTCTAGCTCCTCAAAGTCCAGACCCAAAGGAGCAGGCCCAGAGAACGATGGTGTGTGTGTGTGTGTGTGTGTGTGTATTTCTGATTATCTTAGTAGCCTACTTGCTGGAATGGGAAGGCTCTGTGATGTGTTGTTAAATGGAAAAAAGAGTTTTAAAGCAGCATTTATTCATTCAAGAAATACTTATTGAATAAATAGGATGTGCTAGGCATTGCTATATACTGGGATACAGTGGTGAATAAGTCCAATACAGGTCCTTTTTCTATGGAGTTAACAGTTAAACATGAATTCAGTATGATCTCACTAACGATAACATGTACATTTTTGTATTCATATGAATGTGTATCCTGCTATGTTCTTAGTTTCCTATTTCGCACCTCCTTCCCCGGACTTATTTATTTAATGAACACTTTACATGGTTCTTAATAAGTACCAGCACTGTCCTAAGCACTTGACAAATATTAACTCATTTAAGCTTTATAACAACCTTATGAGGTAGGTACTATTATTATCACCACATTTTACAGATTGAAGAGACTTGGAACATAAAGCAGTTTGTAACTTGTCCAAGTTTACATGTAAAAAGCAGAACTAGGATGTAACCCTAGGCAGTCAGACCCCGGAGTTAAAACCCTTAATCACTACTGTAAACTCACACTGGGAACAATTCTGTCTGATCCCCAATCCTTAGGGGTGAGGCCACACTCCATGATCTTAACCTATAGCCTCAAGCATACAACTTAGTACACACAGACACAGACAAAAACACACTGTCCTGGGGGGCCTGGGCCTGGGTACACAGAGCAGCAGCAGCAGTCTTTGGCTGTTGTGTTGCATGTAGTTAGTACTGGTTTACAGTAAAGTCACAGGTACAAAATCATTAAAGAGAAAAAGAGCAAAAGGGTGGAAGTAGAGTTGTGGGTTGGGGAAGATAGTAGGTGTTTACATCAGAAAACCTAGGCTGAGGGAAATTCCTGCAAATCAACATGAAACTGAGCTCTAAGGTTCTGGAAACCAAGGCAAAAAGGAAAATATGAAGAGTTACATGACTTTTGTTGCCAGACTGGAGGGATATCCTCGTTAGTAACAAGAGCCCTAGTTGCACAATCTTTTGGCTTCTATTTGTTGGCCTTATGGGGCTGACCAGTAACTTTATATTAACCATCTACTGGATTTCTAATGATAGCATTTTGCTTTGGTGAGTCTGCTGGGTTTTTTGTTTTCTTACTCCTCGCCCCCCCAGTATTTCACAGCTCTTCTATGTCATTTCAAATTGTATTTCAGTGTGCCAGCCAGTTGGATGACAATAGTTATTGAATTTACCACCTGGTATGTACAGAACAGAGGAGGTTAGGGGAGAAAGATTTATGGAAGACAAGATTCTTGCCTCTAAAGATGCTTATAATCCAACTGAGGGAGTTAGCACACCCTCATGAAGGACTCAAACAATAGTTTTTAATAGAAATACATTCCAAAGTACCCATGGAGCTTTGAACAGGCAGGGATCTGTCATAGACTTTCTCCAGGAGGTGGGTTTTGTTTGATCCTGGATTTAAAATAAGGATTTTGGATTGGCAGATTGGGTGGGTGTCCCAGAGCTAGACATGAAAGCCAGAATGAGTAAATCAAGTAGGGAAGGGAAAAGATAGTCAGGTAGATGTCGTTGAGGGTGATACCAAGAAAAAATCAAGAACAACAACAAAAAAACAACGGAGGCTCTGCCCTGCGTCCTTGGGGGACTCCGTCAGGAAGAGGCTGACTGGAGGTGTGCCTCATTTTATGCAACAGACACGTTTTTTATAGAATATCCAACAATGGCCAAAAGTTACTGAGTATCTACTATGCATCAGGCATTGAGCTTTTATCTTCACATTTACTCTGTGAAGTGGGCATTATTATTTCCATTTTGCATGCAAAGTAACAGGCTCAGCAGGGTGGAACCCCGTTGTCTGACCACGAAGCCCAAGCTTTTGTGTGACACACACATTTTTCTAAGTTGAATACTTAAGATATACCATAGGTGATTATTATTTGAATAAGTCCTATAATCATTTCCTTTGTGAGGTGCATATCTACACACATTTTTTTTTTACAGGGGTGTGAGGTAGAGGATAAAGATTTTTCTTGATGGTGTGCATGATGGTAGTTTATTTCATTAAACATACATCTCTTTGTCCCATTTGACACCAGCTAATGACATCGGAAATATACTTTATATGATTTTTAGGTGACTCTATTAAGCGGATAATCTCGCAAAGCAAGGTCATGGCCAAACCAATGTATCGGGGGAGACACTGAAGTTTCCCAGACCGCCCGGACTGGGGAGACCGGGAAAAGTGTAACTTGTGTCCGCACTGAAATAAGGGCTGTTGAAGTACTAAATGGAGGGTTAAGTGAGACGAGGGAAGGCTCCGCGAGATGAGGACTGGGTGGAGGCGAGAGACAGCTGGCGCGAAAGGAGAGCGTTCCGGGACCCGGGACTCGGGACCCGCGATCCCCGCCCCGCGGGTGTGGCCGAGGCGCCAGGGCCGCGCCGAGGTCTGCGCATGCGCGCGGGGCGCGGCGGCGACGCCGACACAACCGCCTCCTCCGCGCTCTCTCCCTGCTGTGTTACCGCGGCTCTCCGCCCCTCCTTCCCGCGGCGCCCGAGGGACCATGGCCGATCCTCGCGTGAGGCAGATCAAGATCAAAACCGGCGTGGTGAAGCGGTAAGGAGCCGCGAGCGGCGCAGCCGCCAGCGCCTCCTCTCCCTCGCCTCATGGCGGCCCGAGAGGCCGGGCGGAGCGCAGGCCCGAGGCGGGCTCCGGACTCTAGGCCTCACCTGGGGCTCTGCGGCCGACGGGGACCGGGCCGGGACGGAGCGGGCGCGCGGGTTTCCGGGACTTGTCCCTCCCCCTGCCTCTCCCCTCTACAGCCCAACCGTTGAGCGGCGAGGGTCCGGCAGTCCCGCCCCTCGGGCGCCCGCGGTCGGGGAGCTGGAGGGGCGGCGGCCGCGATCGGGAGGCTGGGCCGGGCTTCGGTCGGACCGCCTGCGTGTGCGCGCCTCGGGGCTCCCCGCCGCCCTGACGGCAGGGAGGCGGATTCAGTCCATTACCTGTCCCCAGATGGATCCGCAGGCCCGTTTTGAAGTTTCGGAGGGGACGCCGAGAGCCCGGTCCTCATCAAAAATGCGACCTAGTTGGCGCCCCGGGATCTAACATGGCAGACGGGACTCGCAGTCGTTAAGAACCGGGGCGTGAACTTCCCGCACACTCCGCCGACTTCTGTGGGCTGACGCTTCCCCGGTCAACTTGCGCGAAGCTCGCCCCAGGGGTGGTGGGGTGCTGTTTACATAACTGTCCCCGGTAGACCAGTTCCGTCATCGTTGGTTCTCGTTCCTGACTGTTGTTAGACACTTAGTGCTTATTAGAACTTTATTGTTCAGACCCAAGAAGATCAAATTTTTTGATGAGGCCTTCCAGGAGTACAGATAAATAGGCTTATAAAGAAGCAGGTTCTTTTTTAGAAGTATCTGATAACAGCCAGCTGGCTTCTTCCTCTTTGCCCCTCCTTTTGTCCCTTTTAAAAATGTTTCCACCAGAGGAAAGACCCGGCAAAGGGGAGAATAAATTCATTTAAAAAAAAAAAAGATATTTCCTCCGAGGCTTAGCATAGTATTGCGCTGTACTTGCCTAGAAACTTTATTATTAAGGCAGTAAGGCAGTAGTATGACTAGTAGTTAACATGCACAGCCTTTTCTGAAGTGACACTGCTTGGGTTTAAATCTTGATTCTCCCATTTGTTATGTATTATTCAATATATGACTTGGCACCGTACCTCAGTTTCCTCATTTGTAAAATGGAGTAAGTACCCACTTCATAAAGTTGTTGCAAGAAGGGCCTGCTATGCTGTTTAACCTAGTATGTGGCAAATAGCCAGTGGCTATAAATGTTGAATAATATTGTTTGTGTTCCCGTTTTACAGATGAGAAACTGAGGTTTCATGAAGTTAAAGTGGAAAAACTAAACTTCTCTAAGATCAGTGTACCAGTTAGTGGCAGAGCAAGGAAAAGAACCAGGGTTTCTGACCTACAACTTTTTAAGTACAATGTTTTAGGAAAGAATATGTTTAAAAACGTGTGCTAATAGAGGAATTGAGATATATAATTGAAAATATAAATATTTGCACTGTCACTCACCCCCGAGTTCTGTTGTTCACGGGTGCTAAACTTACTTTGGTTATGTCATTTTAGTAAATTTATTTGGCAGAAGTACCAGGATGTAATGGAGAGTGGTTTAGGCCAAAAGTCATATGAGAAATGACATCTAATGTTAGTTTTCCATTAATTGTGAACATGATATTGTCCTTTCTCATGCTAATGATCTATACGAGTTTATGAAATCACTCGGTTCAAGTAGTTATATGGTTACAGTACATTTTCTAGAGGAAACAAACTCTTTAGATTATAAGCTAACTTTCTAGGCTTTCAAAAATTCCCAAGTACTTATGGAACTGCTTGGAAATAAAGTTTTATATTCAGCTTATTTCAGTAATAGGGCATATCAAACTTTACTTTTGATTCTTCATACTTCAGTAAACTGATCACTTGTGAAACCTTAATCTACTATATCTCAAAATTGCTTATAAATTAATGGAGATGTCTGCTGTACAATTTATTTTCATGGCTTTTCTGTTGACATTTTGGTATAGAGCTTTTCCATAAGTACTACGATGTGTTTTCTTGGAAAAAAAATACCCTAAAATTTCTATTTTAGCTGTTTATTGCTCATATTTTGCCTTGGTAGATAATCATTTAATTTGTAAATATTGTTCCCTACTCTCTTTTGCTATTTTTTTTGGTGAAATTTATTTTACTATGATTCTTTCCATCTTCTGCCTTAGTATCCTATTTTTTAAATTCTACATTTTATATCAGCAAAGTAAAAAAAAAATAGATGAAGCAAAAAGGGCAACATATTAATGATTGCTGGGGCTGAATGATGATGGGCCTTCATTATAGTCTTACGTTTAAATTTTTTCATAATAAAAAGGTTTTTAAAGGTATGCATTTTTCTCCTCTTTCCAAAATTAGTTTAAGTCTTCTTGATTAGTTTCATGATTCATACATGTTCTTGATTTTGAGAACAGGATTCTGTTCATTGGTTTCTTAAAGCAATGGCCTAAAAACCAATTTCTGTTCTCAGCACCATTTTTCTAGTCAGATATTCATTTCCCATAGCCTCATTTCTCTTCAGAAATCACAGTTTTATTTGGAAGAAGAGATTTAAAGTCATCTTTCATGCCCCCAATTCCTTCAGTTTTCTCTCCAGCAGTGGAGAGCCACTAGAAATATATTCTAGGTAGTAGTAGTAGTCATAGATAAGAGTTCAATTCCAGTAGACTATATTAAGGGAGGGTGAATTCTTAGAGTTTAGTGTCTAATCAAATCTGCTAGAATAGCAGGTGATCTAAAAGTTCCCTGTAGTGGGTTTTAGGAAGAAATCTGGACAGGCAGGTGGAGTGTTACAGGAGTATGGAAACAAACAATACATAGATGGTGGTATTTGGCATCGGGGAGCTCAAATAATGAGTGAAAGATGGGTATTTCAGCATGTTGGCAAAACGGTGAAGGCAGGTTAGTGGATGGCAACGTATTAGAAAGGAAAGAAGCAAGTTTCAAGGGCATTATTTTAGGCCTTAGGAAAACAGGAGGAAGCCTCACAGTGCCCTAGTCTTAGAGAAACTTTGTTACCTTGAATGGTAACAAAGTCAAAGTATCTGATTTCTGGAAATGGATATTAAGAGAGAGGTTAGATCCCTAGGAGCAAGGCAAGAGTCCAGTTACTAGGAAAGGCTTACAAAGTGAGAGTTGGACAGCAATGAGGCTGACTTCGTCCCGAGCCTCTCATTCCTAGGGCTCCTTAAATACCCGCTTCCCAGAAACAGGATTATTTTTCCAGAACTAATTCTGGCTGTGAAACTAGAGATACGTATGCACTAGGAGCTGGTTAAGTGATTATACTGTTTTTCAAGCAGCAGCCTTTGTTCAGGTGTCTCACTGTTAGCGGGTATTAGTTGGTAGGTATGGGCCTTTTTAAAGATTTGGATCCATGCTCCAGGTAGATTGCTGGACCTACTGATAATCTGTTACTGGGTGGCAGTTAATCTGGCAACCCGAGCAGGGAGTTACCAAATATTACTCCAGTTTTCTCCAGTGCAGAACTGTAAGGTTCTCCCCTGTCCCTTCCCCGCCCCCCTTATGTCTGGGTGGCATCAGTTGCCCTTGTTTACCTGGGACTGAAAGATTTCCTAGGATGTGAACTTTTCAGTGTAAAACTGGAGAAGCCCCAGGCAAACCAGGATTTTTAGTATTCATACCTCTTCTGTAACTAGCTAGCAACACTGTTTTCTGTGTTATTTGGAGACTTTTTGATGATAGTGTGAATTGAATGTTGTACCTTACTTAAATTAAAACTTAAATGCATCCTGTAAATATGAGTCCATGCCAGAGTAGCTTTTTTCTGTATTAATTTAAATAGTGATTTATAAATAAATTTTTACTAAAGTAGATGAAAATGTAGGATTGATGTTTTAAATGTTGGTATGGTATTTCAGCTAAATGACACATTCACAATAAGTTTCCAAGTAGGATTTGTGTTTGTAAGTTCTTTTTGTTTGTTCGTTTTTTACTAGAGTTATGGTAAGTTTAAGGAATTCTTCTGCAAGAATAGAATGTTTTCATCCACTCAACATAAAAGGTTATTTAATAATTTTAAAGGCAACTTGTTTTCAGTAAAGCCTGCTAAAGTAGCCCACTGATGAGTGAATTAATTAATTAAAAATACTTTCTTAAATACATCTTTTTGTAACCATTTTAGGTTGGTAGTGGCTTAAAATCCAATGTGAACAAAGAATGTTAGGGCATTGGAAATAGCACTGACATTGGCCCATAGTTTTCCTCTGATTAAATGAAAGTGACACCAGTAGATTAGAATGAGACTAGGACAATTCACACTGCAATTGTGTTAGTTTAACTTTAACAATCTTTTAACACTCTTGTTTAAATGTAGCTGACATACCATAATTACAAATCTACAAGCCTTGATTATAGAATTTTACATCATGAATCTGTGGGGAAATTGTATTGATTTTTTTTTTTTAATAAAGCAAGCACCTTTCCCAAACTGTGGCATCTTCCCGTTTGTTTATATTTATACCTCTGACATACAGTTCTTCATGACACACACACACACACACACGCAGTGTACAGCAGGCATAAAAACAACATATAAGGTAAGTAAAATCTCCATGTTATTCATTAAATATATATATTTGTGTATAATATATATGCCATACTGACTAACATAAAGGTGAAAAATACAAATGACACATATACTTAGACAGAGATACAGTTTTCCCGTTTTATCTGTTTGTACACTTATATTTAAAGTAATGATGGATAGAAGTATGGTGGACAATGTCTGGGAGAGGTTAAGGACAGAGCTCTGTAAATTATTCCTATAAGCTTTTGTGACGACCTTATTTTCTCCTCTTCTCCAACATCATACTCATTGATTTGAGTTAAAGCCAAAATGGCCAACTTCCTACCTTGAAATTTAGCCAACTCCTTTTGGAATTTCTGTAATGTATCCAGTTCTGCAAAGTGATGGTCAGAGGCAATGTCAGAATGGATTACAGGTGGTCAGCTCTTCACCACCTTCTGCCAACTACTTGGCAAGCAGTGACTCTTAGGAGCTACACAGCTGGCAACCAGATGTCTCTTCAAGTTGGGAAGGGAGAAAGTTAAGGCCGCTCATGACCATGGTTTTCCCGATAGAAGCTTTATTAGTCTGCAAATTGATGGGGGCTTTTGATAGGGGAACCAACCATGATTCAAGGGTTGAAACTTTTAGTCCCATCTTCTGATTTCTAGGGCAGGGAAAGGGGCTAGAGGCCACAGTCACCCGTGACCAACGATTTAATCAGTCCTGCTATGTAATGAAGCCGCCATAAAAATCCAAAAAGACAGGATTCGGAGAGCTTCCTGGTTGGTAAACCAGAAGGCATTCGTGTGCCATTGTACCAGACCTCACTCTATAAATCTCTTCATTGGGCTGTTGATTTGTATCCTTGAATAGCCTTTGTAACAAACCAGTAACCTAGTGAGTACATTGTTTCCTGAGTTCTGTGAGCAGCTCTAGCAAATTAATTGAACCAAAGGAGGGGGTCCTTGGAAACCCCTGATTTATAGCCTGTTGGTCTGAAGCACAGGTAACAACTTGGGCTTTCAGTTGGCAGCCTAAGTAGGAACAGTCTTGTGTGACTGAGCCCTTAACTTGTGGAATCTGACACTGACTCCAGGTAGATGGTGTCAGAATTAGGTTGAATTGTAGGACACCCTGCTTGTGTCAGAGAATTGCTCAGTGTGGAGAAAAACCGCACATATCAGAATTGGTGTCAGAATCAGAATTGTAGGCCCAGTAATTTTTAAGAGTATGAAGGTGTTGTGAGAGAGAGTTTGAGAGCCACTGCACTAGAACAATAATTCTCACAATGTTTTATGTTAAGAGAATCAACCTGAGTACTTTCAAAAAACGTTTACCCAGGCTCTACCCGCTAAGATTCTAATTCCATAAGTGTAGGGCAGGATCCCATAATTGGTATGTATTACAAACATTTGTGTAATTCCTTTGTATATATTCCTCTAACCACACTTTGAGAAGCATTGTGCTATAACTCTCTGAGCTTTTGGACGTGCAAGACTGATTTATTCATGTTTGTACCTTTAGCATAGTCTGGTATATAGTAGGTGCTCAACAATGTTTGTTGAATGACTGGATGGATGTTGAGGGTAGAGTTGAGATCCAGGTGATGCCAAACAAGATGTTTTCTTATTTGGAATGGAAAACTTAGAATGCCTAGCAATGGCAGTTACATGAAAAAAGGAGACAGACCTTTTAATTGTTTTTAGTTAATTCTAACAAGATTAAAATTCTAAAAAGATAAAAGAAGTCACTCTGATACTCATTTATATTATTGGTGAATGAAGTGTTTTATATGAATAGATATTTCCCATAGCTGAGACTCCCTTTAAGTGCTCAGGTATTTTTATGGAAAAATTTCCCCAATACATACTTGGTTCATCAGATTACACCAAAATTATCCATAATTAATTTTTCTCCACAACTGGGATAAATATTGCTACAGACTTTAAACTGTTGAACATAGAGTTAAAAATAAAGATGAAGGATTTAAGATGTGTGATGAGGAATGGATCCAAATTGTTGCTCCAACAATATTTTCTTTCTTTAGATCTTACTTGTACAGAATTGAATTAACCCTTGATTTATGCCACATACTTATTGGTTTATGCATGGCCCCTTTTTATTTGTTGTATGCCTGTACTTACTTTTAAATAATAAACTAACCTAACACAAAAACTAAAATCATCATAATAGCATATCCAATTTTGTGTTCCTCTCCCCACCTGAGTTAACTACTGTTTGTAATCTATGTTTATTATTACCTTCCTTTTTTATTGTCCATAATTTTATCATTTGTATAATATTAAGTATATCATTTTGTTATTTTTTTAATTTGTACGAAGGATGTGTTCTGGAACTTACTATTTTCCACTCAGTTTTATGTTGGTAAAATTCATATGCGCTACCTTTGTTTTGACTATTGTGTAATATTCCATTGTGTGATAATGCCACAGTTTATCCATTCTTCTATTGATGGGCATTTGGATTGTTCCAGTTACTGTTTCTATGGTATGTACGTTCTTGTGCATGTCTTTGGTAATGACGTATGAGAGTTTTTCTTGGGTATTTATCTCAGAATGGAATTTTGGGGTCATAAAGTATGTGAATGTTCTACTTGTATAAGATAATGCCAAACTGTTTTCCAAAGGGATTATACCATTTCCCAAAGATAAAGAGAAAAAAACGGGGTTTGAGGTTCCAGCCCTACAACCTTGTCCTTAATCACCTCCTTTCTCCTTGTGTAGAATAATGTATATGACTCCGGGGACCCGGGATTTTTACTTGGTGGGGAGGTGGGTCCTTTGGAAAGGGCAACTCTGTCCATGTCCAGGCCTGTGTATTCAGTGTAGGATACCGGGGGGCGGGGAGTGAGGGGAGGCATCCTGAAAACCCTCTTGGTGCTGGGTAGTTCCGGAACTGAAGCCAAAGAAGGCCAACAGTTACTTTTTCAAGATTCTTTCCCAAGTTATTATGTTCATTTTATTCCAGTTTTATTGAGACAGAATTGACATATAGCTCAAGGTACACAACAAAATGATTTGATATATGTATATATTGCAAAATGATTACCACAAAAAGTTTAGTTAACATCAATCACTTCAAATAGTTAAAAATATTTTTTATTTTAAATACATTTTTTTTCAGTTATAGTTGACATTCAGTACTATTTTATATTAATTTCAGGTGTACAGCCTAGTGGTTAGACATCTATATAATTTATGCAGTGATCCCCACCAATTAATCTAGTACACTCTTGGCACTATTTATAGTTGTTGCAGCATTACTGACTATATTCTCTATGCTGTACTTTACATCCCCGTGACTATTTTGTAACCACCAATATGTGTTTCGTAACCCCTTTACCTTTTTCACCCAGTTCCCCAAACACACCCCCATCCCCTACCCTGGCAACCATCAGTTTGTTCTCTGTATCTATGACTGTTTTGTTTGTTCATTTGTTTTGTTCTTTACATTCCACATATAAGTTAGATCATATGGTATTTATCTTTCTTAGTCTGACTTATTTCATTTAGCATAAGACCCTTTAGGTCCATTCATGTTGTCGCATAAATATTGTTTCTTATGATGAGAACTTTTAAGGTTTACTCTCTTAGCTTTCAAATATATAATACAGTATTGTTAATTATAGGCATCAGGCTGTACATTACATCCCTAGAACTGATTTATAACTGGAAGTTTTTACCATTTGGCTACCTTCACCCGTTTCCCCCACTCCTTCCCCCACCCCATCTGCTGCCTCTGGCAACCACCAATCTGTTCTCTGTTTCTGTGAGTTTAGTTATTTTAGATTCTACATGTAAGTGAGATCATATAATATTTGTCTTTGACTTATTTCACTTAGCGTAATACTCTCAAGATCCATCCATGTTATATCGCAGGTGGCTGCATTTCCTTCTTTTTTATGGCTGAGTAATATTCATCTGTTAGTGGACACTTAAGTTGTTTCCATGTCTTGGTTATTGTAAATACTGCTGCAGTGGACTTGGGAGTACAGATGTCTTTTAGTGATTTGTGTTAATTCTTATATGTGATACGTTAAGTTCTTAAGTTTGGTATAGCATTTCTAGAGAAAGATTTTAATTTATTGTTGATATGTTTAATTTTTAACCCAGTACCATAAGTTTTTGTACTTGTCATTGCTGTAGGTTTAAAAATCTAGCAGACATACATACTCTCAATCTTCACCTATCACCCTAACCAAGAGCAAGGTGTTTAATTTGATTTATTTATATCTTTTTTAATATATCCTAGTGGAATTAGAAAATGTATAAGTCTCAAACTAGATTTTTAAATTTTCTATGTTACTTTTTAAAAAAAGCTACAGTAGCATTTCTAGTATTAGATTAAGTAGAAGTAGTCTCAGGAGACAACTTTGGCCTTTGTTTGTAAAAAGAATAATCCTAATGATTTACTGTCAGTATTATACATAATATTTTGTGTTGATTCTGGATCTTTATTGCAAATATCTTACATTGAACCCTGGCTGCCTCCTCACTATGTATTTTTTTCTTCTCTTGATTTCTGCCTGTATTTTCATTCTGATTGACTGTCCTTCCCCACATAGACACAGCCCACAGTTCTTTTTTTTTAAGATTTTTATTAAAATACATAATAGCTAACAATATTATATCAGTTTCAGGTAAACAACATAGTTATTCACCATTTATATACCTAAAGAAGTGATCACCACCATACAATGTTTTCATAGTATTATTGATTGTATACTGTATGCTGTACCTTACATCCCCATGACTTACATGTTTTATACCTGGAAATTTGAACTTCTTATTCCCCTTCACCTTCCCCCTTTTTAATTTTTCAGTTACAATTGGCATTCAGTATTATTGTATATTAATATTAATTTCAGGTGTACAGCATAGTGGTTAGACATTTATGTAATTTAAGAAGTGACTCCCCTGACTAGTCTAGTACCCACTTGGCACCTATACATAGTTATTACCATACCATTGACTATATTCCCTGTGCTTTACTTTACATCCCCCTGACTATTTTGTAACTACCAGTGTGTACTTTTTAATCCTTCTACTTTTTTCATCCTGCCCCCAACCCCCTTCTCACCTGTCACCCCAATAAGTCTAGTAACAACTATTTTTTTATACTTTTTAAATCCCCTCCTCTTTTCCACGCACCCCCAACCCCCCTCCCATCTGGCACCCATCAAAATGTTTTCTGTATCTGAGTTTGTTTATTTTTTTCTTTAGATTCCACGTGTAAGTGAAATCACTTGCATCTGTTTTTCTCTGTCTGACATACTCCACTCAGTACAACACCCTCCAGGTCCATCCATGCCGCTGCAGATGGCAAGAACCCATTCACTTCCATGGCCGAGCAATATTCCATTGTATATATGTACCGCCTACTTGATTCCATTCATCCATCAATGTATATTCAGGCTGCCTCCACATCTTGGCCATTGTAAACAGTGCTGCAATGAATATATGGATGCACATAGCCCCTCGAAAGTAGTGTTTTTGGGTTTTTTCATATAAATACCCAGAAGTGGGATGACTGGGTCCTTCTTTGTCTGTTATAGCCTTTGTTTTCAAGTCTATTTTGTCTGTTGCTACCCCAGCTTTTTTTGTTTGTTTGTTAACCATTTTCATGAACTGTGTTTTCCCCATCCCTTTACTTTCAGTCTTTGTGTGTGTCTTTCAATCTGAAGTTACTCTTTTGTAGGCAGCATGTGTAAGGCTCTTGTTTTCTTATCCATTCAGCCACCATATCTTCTGATTGGAGCATTTAATCCATTTACATTGAAAGTAATTATTGATAGAGAAGTAGTTACTGCCATTTTATTATTCATATTTTTAATTTTTTAATTGTTTTTGTCTTAAAGAAGTCCCTCTAACATTCCTTGTCATACTGGTTTTGTGGTGATGAACTCTTTTAGCTTTTTCTTGTCTGGGAAGCTCTTTATCTGTCCTTCAGTTCTAAATGATAGCTTTCCTGGGCACTGTAATCTAGGTTGTAGGTCCTTGCTTTACATCACTGAATATTTCATGCCAGTCCCTTCTGGCCTGCAAAGTTTCTGTTGAGAAATCAGCTGACAATCTTATGGGAGCTCCCTTGTAGGTAAGCAACTGCTTTTCTCTTGCTGCTTTTAAGATTCTTTGTCTTTAACCTTTGGCATTTTAATTATGATGTGTCTTGGTGTGAGCCTGTTTGGATTCATCTTGTTTGGGAATCTCTGTGCTTCCTGGGCTTGTGTATTTGTTTCCTTTTCCAGATTAGGGAAGTTTTCTGTCATTGTTTCTTCAAATAGGTTTTCAATTCCCTGCTCTCTCTTCGTCTGGTACCCCTGTGATGCTAAGGATGGTACACTTGATGGTGTCCCAGAGGCCCCTTAAACTATCCTCATTTGCGGGCGGTGGGGCGATTCTTTTTGCTGTTCTGTTTGGGTCTTTTCTGCTACCTTATCTTCTAAATCACTGATTCAACCCTCTGCTTCATCCAATCTGTTGATTCCCTCTAATGTATTCTTCATTTCAGTTATTGTAGTCTTCATTTCTGACTGGTTCTTTTTTATGTTTTCTGTCTCCATTTTTATGTTTCCTGTATGTTTGTTGAAGTTCTCCCAGAGATCATTGAGCATCCTTATAACCAGTGTTTTGAACTCTGAGTATGGTAGATTGCTTGTCTCCATTTCATTTAGTTCTTTTTCTGGAGCTTTGTTCTGTTCTTTTATTTGGGATATGTTTCTCTCTCCCCATTTTGGCTGCCTCCCTGTGTTTGTTTCTGTGTATTCAGTAGGGCTGCTATGCCTCCCGGATTGAGTAGAGTGGCCTTATGTAGTAGGTGTCCTGTGGGGTCCAGTGGCACAGTCTCCCTGGTCACCAGAGCTGGGTGCTCCAGGTGTGTCCCTTGTGTGTGCCCTCTTGTTGTAGTTGGGCCTTGGTTGCTGTTTGCACGTCAATAGGAGGGATTGATCTTTGGGCTGATTTGTTGTGAGGACTGGCCTTGACTACAGTGGAGAAGCTGTTTTGCAAGGGCTGACTCTACAGAACAGGATTCATTTTTGCAGGACTCTGGTGACTGCCTAGTCTACTCTTTGGGTGTGTCATCCCTGGAGGTGGCTGAAGGATGCTACAGCTCAGTCTGAAGCTGGCCACCAGGTGTGCCAGCCCTGGGGCCTCTTGCGAGAGGTCTGGCTACAGGCCAAGTTAAGCCACTGCCTGTGCCCTACCCAGGGCCACCTGACATGAGCCACAAAGCAATCTGAAGATGGCCAGCCACCACCCATGCTGGGTTTGGAGGTGCTTCAGGAGGCCAAGATGCTAACCAAGGCCAGCTGTTCCTATTGCTGGGCTTGGGACTGCTCTTCCAGAGCTATGGGACATGCCAAAGCCAGATGCTGCTTGTTTGGGTTTTGTGAACCTTTGAGAGTTTTAAGGAAGTCTGCATTATGAGCCAAGACATGCCATTTGTATAGAAAAGCCACTGGAAGCAGCTTGGCGGGAGTGGGGGTGGGCAAAAGTTGGTTGGGGCAGGTCTCGGAATCACCAGCGTGGGTTGAGTGAATGGTGTTAGCCAGGTTGATGGAGAATCAGATATTGTTGCGTCTGCACCCAGGGAGGGGGGAGGGCTCAACAAAGAAACAGTGGCTTCCATCAGCACCTCTGTTCCAGCCAAAGCTGCCCCTCCAGTCCTCGTTCTGAAGCCAGACAATTCAGTTTCTCCCCATATGTCCCTGGTGCCTTTCGACCTGCTGCCCTAGAGCTGGAGCTCAGAGTGAGTGAGTCCATCAGTGAGTAAGTCAATGCATGGGCCCTTTAAGAGGAACGCCTGGTACTGCAGCCGCCTTCATCTCACTCAACCATAATCTCTGCTGGTTTTCACAGCCAGAAGTTGTGGGGACTTCTCATCCTGGCATGGGAAGCCTGGGCTGGGGAGCCTGGTTTGGGGCTGGGATCTCTTGCTCCTTGGGGGGATGGAGTTGGGGGGTGGACCTCCACAGCTGAGATATCCCTCCCGATTTTCAGTGGTCACATGCAGGTGTGGCACCAGCCTATTCCATGTCTCTGCCCCTCCTACCAGTCTGCAGGTGGCTTCTTCTGTATGTCCTTAGTTGTAGGGCTTTGGTTCAGCTTGACTTCAGGCGATTTTCCGTGATGGTTGTTCAGTAGTTTAGTTGTCATTTTGATGCGGTTGTGAGAGGAGTTAAGCACAGCATTTACCTACTCCACCATCTTGCCCAGGAAAAAAAACCCCACAGTTCTTTGAGGGAAACTGTTTTACCTCCAACTTTAGGAGTGAGCCTCTGAGTGATTTTAGCCAATCAGATTTCATTGCTGGTTACAGAACTTGATTCTGGGTGGGCATGAGATTTAGGCTGATCTCAACAAGGTGAGAACTCTTGCTCAGAATTCTGGGAGAGTGCTTTTTTTCATGTAACCCTGGCTTGCAACCCTCCTTTAGCACTAGGGAATCTGACCTTGGGATGAAGTTTGTACTGGATGGCAGATTGAAAAGACAAAAAAAAGAAATTTCTTGATGATTTTATTGACCTGCTGGATCAAACAAACTTGAAGCAGATCCTCTCCTGGATTTTAGTTACATGCGCCAAAATATCGCTATAGTGTTTAAATCCCTTGAATTGAAATCATGTTATTTGCAATAGAGTACTAATTGATATTACTACTCTAATCCCTAATTTATGTGTATCTGCGTATAATGTAAGGAGTGATTGCTTTTACTGAATTGGCTAGAGAATTCCTTCCTTTCCTCTTTTTTTTTCTTTTTTTGCTGTTACTTTAGGCTCAACTTTGGCTACTCTGTTTCCCTTCATTTCAGTGCCCTGTTAAGGTCTGATCCTCTCTACCAGAAGTAAAGAAGAACGCTGTCTTCCTTCAACCCTTCCCCTCACTTCCTAACTCTTTTTGTCCAGCTCAGTGCTGTTCTTTAATTAGGAGGGATGGGAGAGAGGAGGAGGAAAGGACCGATAAACCTATCTTGCCTTGAAATCCCAATTCTTTGTTCTCACATATTGTTCTCACATACTGTCCTTGCTTCTCTTCTAGTCCTAGGAAGTAGAAGAGTCACCACTTCTGTGACATTCTTGGCATCCAAGTTGGAATTCTGATTTTTTTTTATTTATTAGAAATGTAATTATTCATGGTATACATAGTATTCTGTGGAAAGTATTTTACCAGGTCTGGCAATTAAGTTCACGAACTTGGTGCAACGTTGTTGCTAACCTTTTTTGATATCAGAGGGATTATTCATTATGAATTTGTATCAACTGGACAAAGAGGTAGCCAAGTTCACTATTTGGCAGTATGGAAAGGTTGCATGAAAAAGTTAGACAATGTGAACTTTTCGCCAACAATTCCAAATCATGACAACACACCAGCTCACACGGCACTGTATGTGAGGGAGTTTTTAGCCAGTAAACAAATAACTGTGTTGGAACAGCCTCCCTACTCACCTGATCTGGCCACCAATGACTTCTTTCTTTACCCAAAGATAAAGGAAATATTGAAAGGAAGACATTTTGATGACATTCAGGACATCAAGGGTAATATGGCAACAGCTCTGATGGTCATTCCAGAAAGAGTTCCAAAATTGCTTTGAAAGGTGGACTAGGCGCTGGCGTTGGTGCACAGCTTCCCAAGGGGAGTACTTTGAAGGTGACCAAAGTGATATTCAGCAATGAGGGATGTAGCACTGTTTCTAGGATGAGTTCGTCAACTTGTCAGAACTTGTATGCATGTTAAAATATTTAAATAGAGTTAAATAAGCTTTTGTGGGACAGCTTATTTAACTTAATACCAAGTATAGCATTTTTCCTATGGAAAACATGCATACTGAGATCTCTAAAAATCTGACTATAATAAACATCTTTGTAGTATAACTGAGTCCTAATTGGAGAATGCTTGAATTATATTGTGTGATTACTTGGTTTCATGTTTACTTTAAATTTTTTCTGTCTCTTGCTGTTGTGTAGTAATATTATCAGCTATTAATGTGTCTCTCACGCTTCCTACTTCTAATAACTTCTACTTAGCATCTGTCACTGTTCTTTTTCTACTGCTAATCTGTTTTAGGGGAACTCAGACTGCTTTCACTAATTTCTGGATAGTAATGTGAAAATTGAGATTGTCAGAAGTCTGCTCTCTAAGTATTGATTTACTTGGACTAGTTTATCTCGCCAGTCACCGTAATAGTGTACATTAATCTCTGGTAGCGTATAAGCTCCATGAAGACAGGGACATCCCCCAGAGGCCTGGCACAAAAAGGACTCTTGGTAAATATTATAAAATGAATGAATTCTCTGTGACATTTTAAATTCCTTGAGAACTGAAGCAGGGTCTTACTCTTTTTCACCCTTCAATATATTTTAAAATACTTTAGAAGTCTTTTGAACAATTTTCAGTATAGACATCGCACAAAATTCCAAAGGTATACAGTGAAACGTGAGTCTGCTGCCCCTGTCCATGAGCTATCCAGTTTTTCCCTCTGGGAGCCAACCAACGTCATTACTTGTGTGTGTGTGTATCCTGGAGATATTCTGTGCATGCACAAGTATTTACATTTACATAAAAACAAAAACAACTGATAGTATACTCTCTAGCCACTGTTTTGCACATTGCGTTGTTTGCACTTCCATATTCGAACATACAGAGCATCCTCAGTTCTTTTTAATGGCTGCAAAGTATTCTTTTGTGTGGACATACCACATTTTTTTAACCATTCTTTTATTGATGAACCTCAATGTTTTTTTCCAGTATTTTACTGTTTTGGACAATACTGCAATGAATTTTCTTCTATGTATGTAGTTTTACAAATGTGCACGTACATCTGTATAATAAATTCCTGCATCTGGAATTGCTGGTTTAGGGGAGGAGAAACCTTTTCCTCTACCATCCTAAAATACACTGGCTGGGGCCCTGTAAATTAGACTGACAAGAGACAGATTAGTAAGAGAAAAACAAACAAGTTTAGCATGCAAACACATAGGAAAGAAGACTCAATAGTGAGTAACTCAAAGGGGTGGTTAGAACTTGGCCTTATATATAGCATCTTAACGAAAGAACAATAAATTTGTAGAGAAGCGACAAGCCAAAGGAAAAGGACTTTGGGTTTCTGACATATTGTGCGAAGGTAAATATTTATGGGGGACCTTTTGAAGAATAAGGACTAATGAGTAAAGTTTGTTATGTAGATTCTTCTGGTGCCATCTCTGGGCTCATAAGGGTCTAGAGTTGTGTCTGTTGATTAATTTCTGCCTTCTGGTAGAGAGGGGAGGGGAGACACTTTTACAAATTTATATTCTGCTTTTAGGTAAAGGGTAGAACACAGATAACTTCTTTCATCCGCTTTTTTTCAGTTGCTTTCAGCTTAAAATGATCCTTATGCCAATGTGGCATATTTTGAGGTGGCATATTTTATCCTTGACTGATTCAAGTGGCATATGTTTTAAATTTTGAGAGATACTGGCAAGTTAAAATCTCCAAAGAAATTTGTCTACTTATAATTCCACTAATTATACAGTATTTTGTTAACATGCAGCTTAACACCCTTTTGATCTGGAAAGAATTAAACTGTAAGTGGAAATGTCTGAGTATGTTTAGTTTTTTAAGGGAAGTACTTTCCACGTTGTTGAAAATGACAAGAACTGATGAGGCATGGGGTATGCTAAACAGTTTAAGTTAATTTCACTTCTGAATATAGTCCTAAAAGGAGCAAATCTTTTCCCTTTGAAATACTGAATGTAGAGCGTACAAAGTACCCCTTAGAGATTCTCTCCCCCATTTCTCTGTCTTTTCCCTATCCACCACCCTCCACCCCCAAAACAGACAAGAGAGGTAGATAATTTGCTCAGGATTACCCAGCCAATTACTGGTAGAGCTAGAATTGAGACACTTTCTAAAATTACTATATTACAATATACCATTTCACAAATGTGAATTCTTCAGAAAGATTTTCCTGTTCAAAACTGTTATAAAATTTTTTTGAATTTAGATTCTATTCAAAGTTTGGTGTGTCGATGTAAGAGATGTCCAAACCTATAGAGAATTTTATAAGAGTTTATTTTAGCCAAACCGACGACATGCTGGGAAGCAAGATCTCAAATGCTCTAGAGAATGACAGTTTTGCAGTTTCTTTTATATGTTTGGAATTAAGGAGAGAATGTAAGGAAGATTACATGAAAGTGGGTGAAAACAAGGTACAGGATAGTTAACAAGATTATTTGCTCCCTTGAGTGTGCTTATGCCTCCAAGGAGTCTGAAAGAGGCATTTCAAAAGTGTGTTAACCTAGCTGCACAAAAACAATGGACAGGGCTTGCTTAAGGTGAAGATAAACCTTTTATAGGCCTGAGGCATGACTACCCACCATGACCTGCCCAGTTAGGAATTTATGATCCGATCACCCTGAGGTTACTTTCGGTTTTTGTTACAGAGCCCCTTTTAGGTCCACAAGTCCTTGAAACTAGGTCCATTGAGCTTTGACCATGTTATTTTTCAGTTTTATCATTTGAATTTCAGTTTTAAAACAGTAAGGTTGTGATACCTAAAGAATAACCATTGGTTATGCTAGAACTAACTGTAATAAACTGTCCAGCTTTACTTTGCAAACATTGGTTTTATATTCAGTTCTGTATTAGTGATCTTACTTAGGAGAGCATGTGAATTGCTTTTGTTCCTCAGAAGATCTTGATTTCTCCCCCTTGGAGAAATTTTGAAGAGTACATACTTTCATATTGTTGAAAGTTATAAGATAAAAACAGATTGGGTGTGTAGATATGCTGAACAATTTACTTTTGAACAGAGTCCTAAAAGTCTCCTTTTAAAAAAAAGAATTTTATTGGGGAATTTTGGGGAACAGTGTGTCGTTCCAGGACCCATCAGCTCCATGTCAAGTCGTTGTTTTCAATCTAGTTGTGGAGGGTGCAGCTCACTGGCCCATGTGGGAATCAAACTGGTGACCTTGGTGTTATGAGCACTGCGCTCTTAACACTGAGCAAACCGGCCGCCTGAGAAAACAGTTATTTTCTCTGAACTTTTTTTTTTAAATTAGTTTCAGGTGTACAAAACAGATAACTCCCCCCACTACCCCTCTGACATCGTATACATCTGTTACAATTCCACTGACTCTATTCCCTATGCTGTACTCCACATCCCGTGACCATATAATATATATATAGATATATATACACACACACATCTATATATATAGATGTATATATGTGTATATATATATAGATGTGTGTGTATATATATCACATATATATTATATATACGCACACATTTTATACACACACACACACACACACACACACACACAGTTTTTCCCCCAAAATAAGACCTAGCCGGACCATCAGCTCTAAAGTGTCTTTTAGAGCAAAAATTAATACAAGACCCGGTCTTATTTTACTATAAGACCGGGTCTTATATACTGTAAGACCGGTATAAGACCGGGTCTTGTATTAATTTTTGCTCCAAAAGACGGATTAGAGCTGATGGTCCAGCTAGGTCTTACTTTTGGGGAAACCCGGTAATTATAGTTAATATTGAATATTATTCAGCTTCAGGTGTACAGCGCAGAGGCCAGGCATCTACACCGTTCACGAAGTGGTCTCCCTAATAAGACATGTGCCCATCGACACCTTACAAAATCTTTACAACTTTATTGATTATATTCCCCAAACTGTTTCATATCCCCGTGGCAATATTGTGGCTACCGATTTGTGCTTTCTAATCCCCTCACCTTCTCGCTCATCCCCAACCCCCTCCCATCTAACAACCGTCAGTTTTTTTCTCTATATCTCTCAGACTATTTCTGCTTAGTTTGCTCATTTATTCTGTTCTTTAGATTCCACATAGGAGAAAACATTTTTTAAATGCAAATCTGAAATTCAAAAATCTAAAGAAAAATACAAATCTAAACTTTGTTTCAAACACGGCTATCAAAGAATCTTATGTGGCAAATAGACTAAGAAGAAGCAGAAAAAACTTTAAAAGACCAATAGCACCTTGTGAGCACATTGCTAATAAGGACTAATAGGTACTTAAACTGATGAAAGTGATTCAGACAACAACATATTAACCCCCTACTGTGTCCTGTTTTAAGCTGTTAATAGACATTAGCCTTTTAAAGAAAGACTAACACTTTTTTATTCGTTTTTCTAAGCTTTTGATATGTTAGTGAACTGTTATAGCCACTTGATACGTTTGATTCTTATAGCTCAGTGCATTTTCCAGATTACTTTTGAGAAGTGCTGCTTCTGAAAGTTTAGATTCCATGTAGTCTTTAGGAGTTCTTAATGTAATAAGAAATAATTTTACATTAAATTTTGATTACTGTAAAAATTTTTTTGTGGAAGTTATATGGGAGGAATAAATGCTGATATATTTTTCACTGACAAAAGAGAATGTGAAAGTGATCGTTCTTAGGTTTGATTTGTTTCCTTTTACATATTAAGGCCAGAATTATGAGATCTGACAATTAAGTTTGCGAACTTGCCACCGTGCACTTACATTGGCAGCACTATACAAACAGCTCGGTAAGGTCATAACCTTGGTATATCAGTGTCTCACAGCTGTGTTCATGTTGACGTGTGGCGGTGTCTTGCTGAGTGGCGTTCATTATTATTGTTGTGTGTTTTTGTGTGACGTCACGAGAATGATCTTGAATTAGAGCAATGAACAAACCTTAAATTTCTTGTTAAACTTGGCAAGAGTGGAAGTGAAGTCAGGGACATGTTAGTCCAAGTTCATGGGGATAATACCATGAAGAAAACGGCAGTGGACAAATGGGTTAAACATTTTTCTGAGGGGAGAGAACGTGTCACTGATGAAGAGAGGTCAGGGCAGCCAATAACGAGCAGAACTGACAAAAACATTGCAAAAATTCGTCAAATTGTGTATCAGAATTGTCAGCTGACTGAGAAGTACAGCAGACCAAGTAAACATTGATAGAGAAACAGTTAGGAAAATCTTAACTGAGCATCTTGGCATGAGAAAGGTGTGTGTAAAAATGGTCCTGAAGGAGCACACGATGAACAAAAGCAAAAGAGAGGTGAAGTTTGCCAAGACCTTTTGGAGAGGCAAGATGACGTTTTGGGCCATGTTACCACTGGTGATGAAACATGGGTGTAACAGTACGGCCCTGAAACGAAGCGTCAAAGCACAATAGAAGTCAGCCAATTTCCACAACCAAAAAAGTTCCGTCCAAATCAAGAGTCAAAACGATGTTGCTAACCTTTTTTTTTTTTTGATATTAGAGGGATTATGCATTATGAATCTGTACAAAATGGACAGAGTTAACCAAGTTTACTATTTGGAAGTACTGACAAGGCTGCGTGAAAAAGTTAGACAACCTGAACTTTTCACCAATAATTCATGGCCCTTGCATCACGACAATGCACCAGCTCACTCGGCACTGTCTGTGAGGGAGTTTTTAGCCGCTAAACAGATAACTGTGTTGGAACACCCTCCCTACTCACCTGATCTGGCCCCCAGTGACTTCTTTCTTTACCAAAGATAAAGGAAATATTGAAAGGAAGACATTTTGGTGGCATTCAGGACATCAAGGGTAATATGGCAACAGCTCTGATGGCCATTCCAGAAGGAGTTCCAAAATTGCTTTGAAAGGTGGACTAGGCACTGGCATTGGTGCATAGCTTCCCAAGGGGAGTACTTCGAGCGTGGCCGTAGTGATATTCAGAATAAGGTATGTAGCACTTTTTCTAGGATGAGTTCTCAAACTTAATTGTCAGGCATCGTATTTCAAATTTTTTCCACTAGTATTATATCTATAAAATATTAAGTAGTACAAATAATTATTTTCCAGAAATAAAGCTACTTCTTAAAGATTTGGCTTATAAACGTATGTATGTATGTGGAAGGAGGATTTTAACAGTGTAATTTCCTTTAAAATGTTATAAGTAAACTTTAATGCTGACTCCCTACATGTTAGAATAGTAAGTTAAATTTTTGTTTTAGTGCATTGCTTTTGTTACACTTTTTTAGAGAAGAGATTCGGAATTGTTTTTGTATGTTTTATGTTTCATAGTAATTCCAGATATAAAGCTAATAGATATTTGGCTTGGATTTTAAAACAGTTATACCTTTAAAAAGATGACTGTATTATAAGTATATATAAGTAAATGTTGGAGAATATGTTCACTGAAATAAATAATGTCGTGATGTATGTGATTTGGATAGATTACGACTTTACAAAATATTGTGGGTGTCGATAATTCTTTGAAGTAAAAACATAAGCATAGTACGGAATTTGTGGTCCCAACGGCACATTTTTAGTGACCACAGAAGTGGATGATACATACACAAAGTGCATTTCTATTACTTCTCATGCCTATTCAAAACCAAGGAAAAAAATGAAGCAAAATGTTTATGAGAGATTGCCTTTTACAGTGTGTAGATTTATTATTATGACTACCAAGTTAATATCTGAAGAGGAGGTTTAGGCATAGGTTTTTGGTTATGATTAATCTTTGGATTAAGATGTATTATTATACCAAATGATTTTCCCTTATCCTGAAATGGATGCTTTCTATAAAGTTAAAATGAAGTAAATCCTTTTTTCCATGTTATTTTAGTATCACATTATCCAATGTAATGTCCCACTTGGCTGGAATTTTGTTTTCATAAATTAGAAGTAATTGAAACAGTGAAACAAATCTTGAGTGGCAAGTTTGAGGTATTTCTAAAGGCTAAAATTCCCTGTTGGGAACCAAATGGACAAAAAAACGTTCACTCTTCATATGCAGGTTTTACAACCATTGGAACATAGGTGACTAGTAAATTGGAAGACATCAACAACCAATTCTTTCCCCAGCAACAAGCATACAGAAGCTCATCTTTCTTGCAGTTTTAAGTGGCTACCACAGCCCTTGAAAATCCCTGTCTTTCTTCCCATAGGAAAAATATTTTCCAATAAGCAGAGTTGAGCAATGTTGGTGAGAGAAGATGTGAGATGATAACTGGTACCACCCTGTCATCTACTAATACTCCTGCCAATCTGGAGTGTGATAAATTTTCCCAGGCCTGAGAATTCCTTCATTGGATTTATTTCAACAGCCACTTATTGAACATTTACTATGTGTAAAGCACTATGCTAAATATTGACCACTGTTCACCAGAACTTTGTTATTCAGTTTTTCCGAAAATCGACCTCCCACACCATCACCAATTCTTAGTTGAAAAAGCATTCATAAGTGCTTTGTATAACACATGATATATCTTAGCTTAACATTCCTTAGTATCGGATGTCAGGTTTATACTCATTGTGAAAATTCAGACTAGTGTTTTCCATATTTGATAGATAAAATTGTGAAATTAGTGATATTTCACTTATTATAGCGTTACTACACTTAAACTAAGTTTTGTGACCTAAATTAAGTTTATTTTAGTAGCAAAGACAGCATTTTGAATTACAAATATTACAGCATTTTTCTGAATTACTAGTATTTATTATACAAAGTACGACTTTGAAACCAATGAATGATGAGAAAAATGCTGAAAAGGGAAAGGCAGTCCTATATCACTTTTATAATTGAATTGCTGAATGCTAATTTCAGCTTCTAAAATTTCTTACCACCTTTTGCCCCCAAATTTAGCTTCCTTTTACTTATTTTGGGCACATAAAAGGCTTGAGAACAGGAGGGTTAGTTGATATTTTTTGAGCTTTTACTAGTGTGTGCCATACATTAGCTAAGAACTTCGTGTGTGTGTCTTTGAATTGTTACAATTCTTATGTGAGGTGGTCGTGATCCCCATTTACCAGATGAAGCAATTGAGTGTAAATAATTTGCCCAAAGACAAACAGCTACTAGGTGGAGCCAGGACGAGAGCACCTATTGAGTGACACCAGAACACTGATTACATTTTTTTTACTTTGACAAGATTTATAAAAGCAAGGAGACTGACTGTGTGAGGTCATTGGATATAGAAAGATAAATAACACATTCTGTTTTCAAGGAGCTCCTAGTGTCAGAGAAAGACAAAAGTAACGGAATTAAGGACAGAATGCTTTGTGAGCCCAGACAGGTTACCAAAACTGCCTCTAGGGCAGGGTTTTTCAACCTTGGCACTTTTGACATTTTGGGTTGTATAATTCTTTGTTGGGGGAAGGCTGTCCTTTATATTGTAGAATGTTTAGCAGCATCTCTGGCATCTACCCACTAGATGCCAGTAGCAACCCGCCACGTATACACATACATGTGACAGCCAAAATTGTCCCAGTGCTGGCGGGGGGTAGGTAAAATTGCCCCTGTTGAGAACCATTGCTCTAGGTTTAAAGAATGCTTATCACAAGTGATATTTGAGTGGGCTTTTGAGGTCAAGTAAAAGTCACATTCTAGATAGAACTATATGTATAAAAGCATGGAGGGTATGACTCAGTATAATACATTTGGGAGTCAATTTGTTTGTGGTGGCTGGAGCATTTAGGGTGTGTGGAGTTTGAGAAGTTAGTAAGAGGTAGGTTGATAAAATAAATTAGGACCCAGTTGTGTATGTCATTGTGTGTATGTCATTCTAAGAAGTATAGGTGGTTGTTTTTTGTTTGTTTTTGTAGAGAACCATCATAGGTTTTTACGTGAATGACAATCTGGGTGATCCATACAGTACTTGCTTCTTTGTATCTTTCACTCACTAGAGTGTAAGTTCTTTGAGGGCAGAGACCATGTTACTCTTGTTCACCATTATATCCTTAGAACCTACCATTATACTTGGCACAACCTTGTGAAATGGGAAGGACAAAAATAGGGAATTTATAGATGTGAAAATTTAGAAGGAGTTATGGTGGCCACGAGAATGGAACGTGGAAGACCTCCCTTCTCGGGAGTATAAATAATCAAGGGACTGTGAAATCTGTTACTACATTTTCCCTAAGGCCTCCCTTCCCACGAGCTGCTGCTGACAGCCAATGGTAGACCTGCCTTTTCCTGGGAGACCTGGGATTTTCCTAACAGCCAACCTCCCCTTGTAGCCTTGCCAAACCTTCCTAAAACTACATGGCAGTCTAGGATGCTTCTTCCAGCCTCTCGTCACTCTTCCTTCATTTAGGGTCTGACTTGCATCATTGTCTGATGACTCTCCCAGCCTTCTCCAGCTACCTTCCCATTTTCTCTCTCATGAGTATTTGCACTGATAAAATCCTTGCAGGTTTAATCCCATCTTATTGTTTGCTTCTTCAAGGACCTGGCTAACCCAGAAATTAAGTGACTTTCAAAAGGGCACACAGTTATTAAGTGGCAAAATAGATTCTACAATCTAGGGTTCTGGTTCTCTTACTCCATGCCTCTAACTGTTATGTGTTAGTTTTAAGTAAGGCAATAACTTTTGACTCTGATATTTATTTCTCCTAGCCAATCTTTTGAGTCTAATGGTGTGATAAAATGCCTTAATTCTATACTTGATTATCAAATCTTTAAGAATCTCAGATAGTTATATGCCTGGAACATGACTACCCACCATGACCTGTCCAATTAGGAATTTATGATCAGATCACCCTGTGAGCTACTTTATGTAGAACTCTTTTTTTCGTCCAGTTTTATGGTTAGTAAGGTAGGAAGAGGAAGGGGAGGGATGGGTAGAGAGTCATGTAGAGGGAGGAGACTAATGGTAATAGAAAGGGGGAGTGAGGGGCAGAAAGGAGGACTAAATGTTACTTGCCTTGGGCTACGGGCTGTGGGTAATGTTTCCCTTATTGTATCCATTAAAGGATGAAGCTCCTTGACAGTGATAGCCCCTTAAACTTAGTAGTCACTCACGCAGTGTTTGATTTGTAGCTAAATGACTGGCTGAGGAATCAGTGCTCACAGTTCTTCAGACATTCTACTCCGTAATTGTTGGAGAGAGTACTGTGATCTGGGTAACTAGAGTGGTAGAAAGTTGTCCCTGAATGGCGGCAGCAGCGGCCTGGGGATGGATGAAATTCAGCCGAGGGCCAATGCCAGGCTCAAGTCCGTTTCCTTACTCGTTGTTTTTGGGCTTGATAACTATATCAACTTTTGAATATCAACTCTCCCTTCAGCCCTTTTCTAACTATGCAGTTTCCTCTGACAAGAAGACTCTCCAACATACAGTTCAGAATAATATTTACTAGTCCTTCATTTTTAGGTCTCTTAATCAGTTTCTTTCCTTAAGTCTTCCCTGGCTAATGGTAAAATCAGTTGCTCTTTGTATAGGTCCCATGCACCATCAAATCTACAGACTTAACCTGCATCTGTACACTTTCTTCATTACTTCATTTTAGAATCAAAGATCTGAACCTTTTATTGAAAGCCAACATTCTCCTTGTGCTCTGAATGCCATCCTCTAGTTCTGTGTGTGGGTCTGTTCTCATTTCTGTGTCTTTAATCTCTTCATCAGTTTCTTACCAAGTATTCAAGCATGCTGAAGTCACTGACATCTAAAAGAATCAACAGCAACCATTTTCCTCCCTAGGAGCCACACTTGTCTATATTCGCAGGCTCCGCATTCCAACCTCCTAGCCACTTCTATTTTAATGTATATTTTCTTATTTATTCATTTATTTTTTATTAGGTTCAAGTGTACAAAACAATGTAATAGTTAGACATTTATCATTTCTATCCCTCACACAGTGACAACCCCCTCCCCCCATCCACTACCCCTCTGACATCGCCTAGTCACTTCTTAACCTACTGTTCTTTCCTTACCAACAGTCGTGAAACAAAGGTCACCCATATACTAGTGTGGATCAGTCCAGATTAGCTCTGGCTACCTCTGGGCATTCCCACTTTAATGTCACGTAGGCGCCTCAAACATAGCATGATCTGAAAGGTAACAGTTTTATATTTCCCTCTCCTGCACTCTTCCTCCTGGTCTCAGACAGTGGCACTACCACACATACCCAGTTACCTGTGGCTTTTCCCACTCCTGTGTCTTCTCACGTCCATCATTCACCATGGTAAAATAATTTTCAACTTTATCTACATCTTTCAATTCCCACAGCTGACATGCTTGACTAGGCCACCGCCATCTTTCTCCTGGGTTACCTCTACTCCCTTGTCTGCCTGGGCCTAGTCTATGGCCCCTCTGTCTTGCATTCACCATATTATAGTCATCGTGATCTTTTTAAAAGGTAAATACTATATCACTCACCTGATATGACTGTCAATTACATCTTGGAAAAATCCAAATTCTTAATATGACCTTATAAGATTTCATTCTGGCCTCTTGCTCTCTTGTTTAGCTTTCTCTCTTGCTAGTCTCCTCCACACTCAGCCTCCCACAAACTTTCCATTTTCTCTTTGGCTGTAGAATCTCTCATGTTCCTCTTAGTACCTTAGTCAGAATGCTGCCTTCCTGCTTGCTACTCCTGCCACATACCCTTTCTCTCGTCTTTGCTCTGCTATTTCTTACTCATCCATCAAATCATAACTTTGACATTACTTTCTTTGGAAAGCCTTCCTTAACCACCTTCCCCCTCCTCCCATTTAATTTGGCTCTGCTTTAAGACTAAATATTCTCCCCAAAAGATTAGTGTACTGAGAGAGTTGTGGTTATGGAACACATTTTATAGTCTTATTTGGGTTTCTGGTTGTAAATTTCTTTAGTATCTTTTTATTTAAGGCCCCCAGGGAGCCTTTACTTGCTACTGTGTTTCAAAAGAAGAAAAATGTGAGATGAGGACTTGATGAATAGTTAAGAAAGATATTTCTAAGGAAAGAGTTAAGATTTTGCTCCTCGGTCTTATTAACAATGCAGGTAACCTCAAGCATAAGTATAACTTTGTGGAGAGGAACAGTGTTGGTGGGCCTCTTTTCACTTTGAAGTAAGGAAATAATGGTCCCGGTACTACATTTTCCCTGGGGAGGATGGGCAGGAGGAGAAGTGATCCCTCCAAAAATGACTGGCCTTCTCTATAGAGCAGTGCATTTCAAACTTTTGTGATCCAATCCAGAGTAATAAATTTATTTTGCATCATGACACAGTATGTTAATACATATACATATATAAAACTAAAACAAAATTTCAATGAAATTTTCCTATTTTTACCACTATGGCACATGCTGGTATTTCCAATTCCATTCTGTTCTCTTCTATTAAAACAATGCTGATCACAACCCAGTGAATTGATTTCAAGAGTCATGGAGTACAACCCTGACTAATGGGTTACAACCAACCAGCCATTTGGAAGCACTCCTATAAAGTAGCAGATTCAGATTCTGCTAATTCAACAAACAGAAAATGTCAGGTGGGAGCCCTTGGTATGGGAAGGACTTGATTAACAGTTCCTGAATACCACTTACATATACAGTATTGGACCAGGAACTGTACTTACTTTGTATTTACTACCACGATGTATAGTAGTCAGTCTTCCTATTTTACATGGAGAAACAGAGGCTCAGATAGGCAAGTGCCTCGCCTAAGGCCACGTAAGGTATTTGCACCATATCATTGTGTCTCCCAAGTAACGTTGCAATATACATGCTAGACTTAGAAGGGAATTAGTGACGTTTAGGTGTCTTCAAAATTTTATAGTAGAAAATAACAATAAAAAGCCCCATTAAATGTGAGTCGAGACACGCATAAACATTGACAAACAGTTAAATAGTGATAGATTATATTGGCTTTCCAGAGAGCTTAGGTTCTTCATGCCTCTGCTCATCCAAGAGGTAGAGGTAATATTCTTAAGGCTGAGATATATGAGGTTTTCCTGTTGGTAAGGTAAATGAAATGTTCAGAGGCTTTACTACTGCACCAGAGCAGATAATAAGGCAATTAGAACTGTTAAATTGATGAAACACCGGACTGGGATGAATTATATCATGAATTGCAGAGAAACAAGAAATTTTACAGCAACTTTTGAGACCTGAAGATGAAAGATATGTCAGTAAAGTGAACAGAAATTGATAGTTAAACTTAAAGTGCTAGATTTATTGACCTGAAAAACCCAACTAAGCATTTTAGGGCCAGTTTTAGTATATTATTTATCAGCTGTATAAATAAATAGAAAAAGTTACCAATCTATGCCAATAGTTTAACTTCTTCTATTAATAAAATGAGTTTAAGATGTATTTCTTCCTTTCCATTTTTTTGAGCTGCAACATACCCTAGGGATCCATCCAGTTCAACCCCCTCATTTTACAGATGACGAACCTGAGACCTAGAGAAATTAAGCAGTTGACCCAAGATCACATTACAAAGTAGTCAAGAATTGGAACTAGAACCCAAGTTATCTGACATTCCATTGGCTTAACCTTTATTTGATCTGAGTAGAAGCATTGATGGATGACTTCTTATATAAGCTCATTTATGAAATACTGTACTTGAAAATTCCCATGACATAAGTAATCCCACTGCTAACATTTAAATCATGCACTGTTTGCCAAAGATAGCTGGAAAACACCCACTGGAGGTAAGCTAGCCTTTCATGTTTCAATAAGGAATTGACTGCCTGCTTGTTTGTTTTTAACAAAGGTTTTGAGTTACACTTTTGGTGTAAGAATCATATCTGCAAATGTGATCACCCACACCTAGAAGACACATTTCTGGTAGACTCCTTATCAACATGAGCCTGTTCATATTTATGTCAGAAACTTCAGGAATGGCTATAATAATTGGTTTAAACAAACAGGAAAACTATTCAATTATAAACTCTATCTTCCTTTAGAAAACTTTTGGGGATGTTATTCTCATATATTTCCAAAAATTCTTTCCAGATTCCAGAAACCATATAAACATATACCTTTAGTTTAAGCAGGCACAACTAAGTCCCATTGTTTCAGTTACTAAACGTTAGATCTCTAACATCTATCATATATATGATTTTTAATGTAATTATACAGAATGGTTATTAATTGAGATACTATTTGTGCAAGTAACTCAATTGTAAAGCATTATGTAGGTATATATATATCAGTTTATGTCAGTTATTTGGAGAAAAAATCATTTTAAGAGAATTAAAATTCTATTGCTAGGTAAGTTGAGGAAGGCTTCCTGGAAGAGGTGACATATGATGTAGATCTTGAGTGAGTAGTGATGAGGAGGTGGACCCAGGGAAGAGGGTCATTTCATCTTAGCAGAAGAAATGAGATAAGAATCTCCAGAGCTCATTGAGGAAATGAATAGGATGTATTTTGGGCATAGCAGAGATGTTATGTTAGTAAAGGAAGCATGGAGTGTATGAGGAGAAACGGTCTTTAATGTCGTTTAGAGAAACTTGGAATCCTGTAGGCATTGTTTCTGCTTATTTGAGTAAAGCAGGGGAATTGTAGTGACAGTTTGAAGGCTGCATTGTGGAGGTAAAGAGAACAGTGTTTCATAACTTTTTTTCCAGCCAGATTTTTTTTTAATTTTTTTTTTTTTAATTGGGGAATATTGGGGAACAGTGTGTTTCTCCAGGGCCCATCAGCTTCAAGTCTTTGTCCTTCATTCTAGTTGTGGAGGGTGCAGCTCAGCTCCAAGTCCAAGGACCATCTTCAATCTTTAGTTGCAGGGCACACAGCCCACCATCCCACGCAGGAATCGAACTGGCACCCTTGTTCAGAGCTCCCTCTCTAACCAACTGAGCCATCCGGCCGCACCCTACCTAGATTTTTAACTTAGAGTCAACTTGATCTCTGATGGACTGTGGTAAGTGCTATGCAGTGGTAGTTGCACAGTCAGTGTTTACTTAAAATTAATGCATTTCTGCTTAGGGAATTTATTTTAAGTGGAGGTAATCCTGTTTTGTTGTGTTTATAATGTATACCTTTGAGTAGGACATATAAAACTGGCCTTCTTGTGTTTGCCAGCAGTTAATGACACCATTTAGAATGCATGTAGAATATATAAAAAATAATAGAAGAGTGTACAATAAGCTTATGGGTATTTGAAGGACAAATTAAACCAAATAAACTTGAATGTTCTTAGTATGTTTACTTTTTAACAGAATAGAATTATAAAATTAATACTCAGTAGGAGGGAAGCTAAAATCTAATTTTCACCAAAATAGTTAATACTAAAAGTTAGTTGTAAATATACACTAAAAACCAGCAGTTGACTCATACCAGAGGTAATTATGTCATTATATTAAATTGGGGGTGGTGTTCTGCATGGTGCCATGGGTGTTATGTTAAATACAGTTTTATTTAAATTATATTAATTACAGGGAAGAAGGAATACGAAAAAATCCACAAAGTATGCAACATTTGGATTGTAATCAGAACTGAAAAGAGCTAGGCTAGAGTGATGAGGCATGCCTAGGTAGATAAACACAATGAAATTTCCTTTGAAAAATTAATTCCCTTGAGAGGAAAGTGGAGCAGATTAAGTGCATTAAAAACATTTCTAATTTGGCATTTGCCAAACTCAGTAAAATTTGCGTGCCCTAGTTAAGAGCCTGTCTTTCATCTTGTGATCCTTTGTATCTACTCAAGATATCAATAAACCAAAATCTCTTCATAATATGTAAAACCTAGATGTATGATTTCATAGGACATAGACACCCATTTGTTTACAGAAGAAATTTTTAAGATTGAGAGAAATTCTGAAATAGGAAACTTGTTACTCTTAGAGAAGCTATAGCTCTAGAAAATGATTTTAGAAGTGTCCCAAATCACTAATTGGGAAGATATTTTCATTTTGTTTCTTTAAAAGTACTTTAAAGAGAAAAAATTGTAATAGGTTTTTTCCAACTATCAGTAATGCTCATCCTGAATATTAAATTAATGAGACTACCTAGAAATTACCTGTCCAGTCTTCTGGAAGTTTCTCCTAAAAAAAAACAAAAAAACAAAAATAAAGCTATTAACCTTCACTTTACCAATAAATTAAAATATTATATTTGTGAAAAGTGCTCTCTTATTCACATAAAACCTAGACGCCATAAAGGTAGGATTGAAAGACTTGACTATATAAACTGTAAAATAAAATTTCTCTAGGGAAACAGAGCAGAAAAGGAAGTAAAAGGAAGAAAAATCAAACAAGGTGGAAAGACAAATGATATATTGGGAAAAGTAGTTACCAACTACATGAGAATTAAAGAATAAATTAATAAGAAAGAGATGAACACACCAGCATGAAGATAGGTAAGACTATAATCAGAAAATTTACACACGAAGAAGTAGGATTGGATGACATATAAAGTAGTAATGACAACACTAGCAATGTACTTACTAGGTGTGGTTGTAAGCACTTTGTAGATATTAACCCATTTAATTCTTCCAGATAATATTATTGACAGATACTGTTATTATTCTTGCATTACAGTTGAGAAAACTGAGGCACCAAGAGTTTAAGTAACTTTGAACCAGTGGAATCAGCATTCAAATTCAGTCTGGCTCTAGACTCGATAACCCTAATGAATGTGTTACTATCTCACTGATAGTCGCAGAAATGTAAATAAACACAACAAGGATATATTGGTCACCTATGATATTGGCATAGAAGAAAGCACCAATACCAGGTGTTGGTGAGAGAAATGGGCTTTTTTCCTCCCTGTTGATGGGAATATCAATTGGTACAGTGTTTGTGGATGGTAATTTGGCAATATATATTACTAGGTAAAATGTATATATCCTTTGACCTAGGAATACCATGCTAAGATTTTCATTAACGAAGGTTTGCAGACGATGGTATAGATGTATGTATAATGATGTTCATCTCAGTGTTTGTAATGCAATTGAAAAATTGGAAATAATTTAAATACTCATAGAGAGGATATTGCTTAAAGTATGCTGCATGCAATTAGTGAAACAGTATGTAGTCATTAAAAAATACGTGATGTAGGGCTGTACGCATTGACATGGCAGGACTTTCCTAACCTGTTGAGTGAGACTAGACCAAGATTCCCCAGAGGGAAGGAATAGTAGTCATCTTGTTCATTGCCTACTGCTTGGCATTTTGTCAGCATATGGCAAATACTGGGTAGATGGATCATGGATAAATGAATGGGAGAACATAGTATAGTGGAAACATTCCAAGTCTAGAAACTGGAAGGTTTCTGTTCTTGTGCCCCCCTAGTAACAACAGAACACTTGAATTCAGCTCCTCTAAAACATTGCCGTTCTACAAATATTTCTATAAAAATAAGCAATTCAGCTTGCATTTCACATTTGTATTAATTTTCTAGGGCTGCCATAACAAATTTACCACAAACTAGGTGGCGTAACACAGCTAAAGTTTATTCTCGCGTTTCTTGAAGCTAGATGACTGAAATCAAGGTGCCGGCACGGCCACGCATGCCTACTCTCTCTCAAGGCTCTCAGGAAGACTCCTTCCTCGCCGCTTCTAGCCTCTGATGCTTGCTAACAGTCCTTGGTGTTCCTTGGCTTTGGCAGTATAGCTTCATTGTCTGCCTCTGTCTTCACATGGCCTTCTTCCTGTGTGTCTTCTCTGTGAAGGACCCCAGTCAGTGGATTAGGGTCCACCCCAACCCAGTATGACCCCATCCTCATGAATTATGTCTGTAAAGACCCTATTTTTCTTAGAGGACCACATTTTGAGAGTCCAGGTGGACATGAATTTTGAGCAGCACTATTCATCTCAGTACGACATCTTAGCTGAATATAACCTTAAGGTTGGAGTCTTTCTGATTATCCAAGCTTTCGAGTTTTACTTTCTTAAAAACAGTAAAAATTATTTCAATTTAACCATTCTGACTGGAAACATTTATAAAATGTTTTATATAATACTGCTGTCAATACTTAGGGACACATTAAAATATTACCCAAGAAACTGGAAATAAGATTCAATGTTAGAGGATAAAATAAAACCAACATTTAATAGATCATAATAAAGATACAAAGATGTCTGAGAAAGAACTGGACTGTTAACTGACTGCCTATATTATCTTTTCTACAAAGAGAGTGTGAAGTGTGTTAACATGAAGGAAGTTTGGTCAACAGTAAAAGCACAGGATAAAGAAAATCACAGGGTAAATGTTGGTTTTGTCCCTCTAAGCACTGTCCAGGAGACAGGAGCCTTCTAAGCTCCTTTTACTGTGTGATACCACTCTGTCTGTCTCCTTCAAGTAAAATAGTTTTTGAACTTTACTTTTTAGCAATGGAACTTTTTTCCTCCAAAAGAAATCTTACATAGATTTCAAGCATATAAAACAACAAAAACAGAGCCTCTGCGCCACCTCCTTAGAATGCTAATACTCCAGGAAAGACTGAAAACTACTTAAGCTGTGAAATAATTCTATTTATATCATTCTCCTTTTTCTGGTTCCATACTCAACAGTCAAGTTTCTGGTAAGGCTGTGGTTTTTCACATAAGTCCATCTATCGTAAGAGAGTGGGCCGGCCTTCTGGAAAAACTTTTCTAGTGCTGGTAACAATTTTGCTCCTCATTGTATGTTCATAAATTGGCGTTCTACATCAGCCTCATTAATCAACATTATCCTACCCCTTAAGACATGATTCCACTCTTGGTGGGCTGACAACATGAATTTTGAGCCTGAGAGCCAGG